>NW_013675019.1:13399-15190 GCF_000517525.1 Limulus polyphemus | reverse complement strand
AAAGCTACACAATAGGCTATCTGTGCTCTGCCCACCACGGGTATCGAAACCCGGTTTCTAGTGTTGTAAGTGCGCAGACATACCGCTGTGTCACTGGGGGGCAAAAAAAGAAAACAATGAAATTCCGCCCTGACATACTGTGATTTCTAAAAATAAAACTAGCTAAAAAAAAAAACAAACAAACAAAAATGAGCATCATTTTATATGTTGTGAATGTTTTGTTAATTTATCTTTAATACGAAAACAACAACAAAGATAACGAGATCAGTCTTTGATTGTTCAATATTACGCATGGCTGCCTTTCATTTTCATTAAGCATTCTTTACATTCTAGCCAACTACTGACGTTAAGGAAGCGAAATAAAGAATTTTTTGTATAACAACTTTAAGGGAAAATGATCAACTTTCTACTTGAATTGAGAGAGAGAGAGAGAGAAAAAAATTGACGCAGAAAATTGGGCTAAGCAGAAGTCGAGTTGCACGTGCACCTCCGAGGATGTAAAGTGCTTATAATTTTCTGTACCTTTCTAGACGCATTTTAACTGTTCCTTTAATTACAGAAGAGACAACGAGCTTTTCAGCTGTCTTGTTTTTTTCATCACTACATACGTGACAAACGTTGTTTTTTTATGTTCTTTCTGTCGCAGTGTAGACAAACATTTGAGGCGACATTCTTTAGTATTGTAGGACGTTGGACAAGAACATGTAGCACATTTATCAACACTTGATCAAACGTTTGAAAAGAACTCTTTTTTTTCTTAGACAAACATTTGATTAGGTTCTTTCTGTCGCAGTGTAGACAAACATTTGAGGCGACATTCTTTAGTATTGTAGGACGTTGGACAAGAACATGTAGCACGTTTATCAATAATTATTTATTCAGTGTTGATGAAAGTTGTTTGATGTGGAGGGTTTCTTTAATCAGTAATTCCAGATCAGTGTTGATGAAAGTTGTTTGATGTGGAGGGTTTCTTTAATCAGTAATTCCAGATCAGTGTTGATGAAAGTTGTTTGATGTGGAGGGTTTCTTTAATCAGTAATTCCAGATCAGTGTTGATGAAAATTGTTTGATGTGGAGGGTTTCTTTAATTTGTGGCGACATTCTTTAGTATTGTAGGACGTTGGACAAGATCATGTAGCACATTTATCAACACTTGATCAAACGTTTGAAAAGAACTATTTTTTTCTTCTTCTGTCAATATTTAATTAAGAGGCTTTTCTGAATCTTTACAATGAGTTAATTTTCATAATCCCTCTAGTTTCGAAAAGGGAGTAAACAATGGCTTAGGTTTAAAATAATTTTTGGGAGTAACACTTTCAACTGTTTCTGAGTTTTTTTTTGATAATCAGTTTTTATAAAATTCACCACGAAACAAAGCGACCTAAAAGTCGTGACCTTATAACGCTAAACATCAAGTTTCGATACCTGTGGTAGGCAGAACACAGATAGCCTGTTGTGTAACTTTGTGCTTAACAATAAATAAAATCAGGTATTATAAGCATCGTTACGTATTATAAAATTTCCAACTTACTCTACTTGTTGTATCTCTGTTTTTGTGTATTTTACGTACCCCCCCCCTTAAATTAAACTTTATATCCACTAGGCGGCGCTAAACGTCATGGCATTATTATCTTGTATCTTACTTCTGAAGTTGATTCTTTTCCTGGGAAGGAAACATCTTGTCGGTGTATATTTTTATTGTTTAAGTAGGCCTTTAAATGGCCCTTTCAACCGTGGGGGCGTTATAATGTGACGGTCAATCCCACTATTCGTTGGTAAAAGAGTAGCCGA
>NW_013675019.1:11932-13176 GCF_000517525.1 Limulus polyphemus | reverse complement strand
AGTCTTACACTGCTAAATTAGGGACGGCTAGCGCAGATATCCCTCGGGTAGCTTTGTGCGAAATTCAAAACAAACAAGCCTTTAAATGAAACTTATATTCCTAAGTGGCGCTAAAAGACACGATGCTATTATCATTACTTAACGCTATATCTTAATTTTGAAGTTGATCCTTCCTGTGAAGGAAACAATTTGTCTATATTTAGTCTTACCGTTTATTTCTAACCGTGACCTGTTGAGTAGAAGGTTCAAAGGTGAACAGAAACGTTGACCCTAGAAAAATGTGCATTCTCAGTGTTTAATAATAACATAACAATCACAAGAAAGAATGTATTCGAATATAAAAAAATCTGCCAGTATGCAAGTGTCTCAAGAAGTACAAGATTTGTCTGTCTGTTTAAAATTTTCATTTAACGCCACACAAGGGCTGTCTATGCTAGAGGGAAGGCAGGTGGTCAAGCATAATAGAAGGACGATAACTGTCATTACCATACAGGAGGGTGAAGAGGTCAAAGCTGCACTTGACCCCCCAAAGGTCGAGACCAAAAACTGATGATGAACTGAACGAACGAACGGCTGGTCAACAGCACTCATCGTCAAGGCTTGAGCTAATGTTTGAAGGTTTATTTGTATGTTTGTGTATATATATATATATCAACAATGTTGATGTACTTTGGTGACAGATTTTCTTGTAGGCAGATTTTGTTAAACAAGACCGATGTCTGTAGTTTTACTTTTTTCTTAGAATTCTTCTCAAGAAGTCGATAAGCCGTCTTAACGTTGTTAGAACAACGGGTAAAAGTTGTAGCTAGTGATGAGTTGGCCGACGCGTTTCGAATGCGTTCTGCATCCATTATCAAGGCTGAATGTTGTATGAATTGTGATTACTGTTGGTGGATATTTATAGGTATGGGTAAGCAGGTGGTGGTATCTAGCTCGTGGAAGGCGTTAATTGGTGGAGTGTTGTATTGTGGCTTGGGGGTTTCTCGCCAAGAAGTAGCAGTGTGCGTGCTGTTCCTGGCGATTGTTTGTTGATTATGGGAGTTTGATGTAGGATTTTTATTGCTTCGTGAATTTGAAGAGTTGAGAAGTCGTTAAATCGGCGGTTTACTTTGGTGTTTTGTACTAGGTTCTGACGTGTGAGTTTTTGATTGTGGATGCGGGCACAGTGTTCTTTGATGGCTCCATTTTGTAGGTGCATTGTTAGGCGTCTTGACAAGGTTGTGGTAGTCATTCCGATGTAGGAG
>NW_013675019.1:3110-10960 GCF_000517525.1 Limulus polyphemus | reverse complement strand
TGTTTTTCACGATAAGGTCCGACGTTGTGGTAGACTTGTAGTAGATGTTAAGTTGCAGATTTGTGTTCTGTTTCTTTGGTGTACAAAAATACTACTAGAATTCTAAGAAGAAAGTAAACCTACAGACATCGGTCTTGTTTAACAAAATCTGCCATATATCAACAATATAGACCTAAAAAATAAATATTAACAGTTGCAAACCCAACCCTGGATGTTACTTATAACTTTCTTTGTATATTCTAATTAACCGCATTTCAGAATTAAAAAAAAAATGGTTTGATTAAAATATTGATTGTTTAAAGACCGTGAATGACCTATTTTAAACAATAGGTTATATATACAAACATAACTATTCTAAACAATAGGTTATATATATACAAACATAAGTAATCTAAACAATAGGTTATATATACATACATAACTATTCTAAACAATAGGTTATATATACAAACATAACTATTCTAAACAATAGGTTATATATATACAAACATAACTATTCTAAACAATAGGTTATATATATACAAACATAACTATTCTAAACAATAGGTTATATATACAAACATAACTATTTTAAACAATAGGTTATATATACAAACATAACTATTCTAAACAATAGGTTATATATATACAAACATAACTATTCTAAACAATAGGTTACATGTACACAAACATAACTATTCTAAACAATAGGTTATATATACAAACATAACTATTCTAAACAATAGGTTATATGTACACATACATAACTATTCTAAACAATAGGTTATATATATACAAACATAAGTACTCCAAAAGGTATGTTAGATATAAAATACATAATCATTGTATAAACGGTTCTTGTTTTTATGTTACAGTAAGACTGTTTTACCTGAACACCACAACGAAACAATGTTTACTAAGTTTTCTGCGCATATAGTTACGCATGGTCGTAGTTATTATTAATGCACATTGATTGTCGTTCCTTAATCCGTCAAAACAATGTCTATATGAAACATAACTATTCTAAACAATAGGTTATATATACATACATAACTATTCTAAACAATAGGTTATATATATACAAACATAACTATTCTAAACAATAGGTTATATATACAAACATGTAATCTAAACAATAGGTTATATATACAAACATAACTATTCTAAACAATAGGTTATATATACAAACATAACTATTCTAAACAATAGGTTATATATACAAACATAACTATTCTAAACAATAGGTTATATATACAAACATAACTATTCTAAACAATAGGTTATATATATACATACATAACTATTCTAAACAATAGGTTATATATACAAACATAACTATTCTAAACAATAGGTTATATATAAAAACATAACTGTTCTAAACAATAGGTTATATACACAGCTATTCTAAACAATAGGTTATATATATACAAACATAAAATAGGTTATATATACACAAACATAATATTCTAAACAATAGGTTATATATACAAACATAACTATTCTAAACAATAGGTTATACATACAAACAACTATTCTAAACCTTATGTATTTATAATGTATTGTTTAGAATACTTATGTATGTATTTATAATGTATTGTTTAGAATACTTATGTATGTATTTATAATGTATTGTTTAGAATACTTATGTATGTATTTATAATATATTGTTCAGAATACTTATGTATGTATTTATAATGTATTGTTTAGAATACTTATGTATGTATTTATAATATATTGTTCAGAATACTTATGTATGTATATCTAATATATTGTTCATAATACTTATGTATGTATATCTAATATATTGTTCAGAGTACCTTTGTGAGCATGTCTGTTTATTGTATTGGATAATAGCGAAAGTACCCGGCTTTGCACGGGTTATTAGGTTGATATATGCTACATGACTATGTTATAGTTAATTATAGATGTCACTATACGTCACTTTATCTAACCTTTATAGTGTGTGTCACGTCACACTTGGTTTTTAATTTTAATCGTTTCTGAATTAAGGCATTTTCTGTTATATCACCAATGACAAAAAAGCTATAGAAAAATTATCAGTTCTTGATTAGGAAAATTTGTGTAAAAAAAGGCGCTTTGCCACCAAGATATTCCAGTGTATGTGTTTCTACCACAGTAAAATAATTTATATATCCTAAAGGCTAACGTTTACAGTTAACTACAGTTTCTAGCGATGCTGATGATAGAGGGGAATAAAAACATTATTATGTAAACATCTAAGTGTAAACTATTTGTAGTTTTATTTGAAGCCAATAGATGGCAGTAAAGAAATTTCATTTACTTATATCAATTAATACAATGTTATTTAAACACATAAAATTAGTCTGAGTCTCGACTCTATGCACGATATTGTCAAGAAGCGGAGAAACTATATTTATTCTTTATTTTCGTATATGATTCTATTTGATACAATATATTTTGATGTATTACCTCTAACGAGTAAACTTTTAACATGTTAAAGAAATGGAAATTAACTGTTCAGGGAGCACGTTATCCGCGTGCCTTTAACTAGTTAAAACAACATTTAGGAAAACCCTGTTGGTGATTTATATAACTACTTTAATATAAAAGGAAACCATTTTTGTTAATAATCTTGACCATGCTTCGTTTCATCGATCTAACTGTACACTCAGATTGAGACAGACAGTAAGTTTATCTGTTTGTTGTCCTCTTATTTTTATTATTGTTTGGCAACATTTAAAGTTATTTCCTAAAAGAAGTAGTTATGTTACGTTTCTATAAAAATCGTATCACTCCAGGACAACAAGAAGGCGTGGATCAGTTAAAACGTCTTGGAAGAAACTCGAAGTCCGTGGGTAAAACGAAGATATAATTTTGGTCGTGCTTCGTTTCACAAACCAAAGAAACCGTTAACCAGTGCCATGCGCCAACCACTCGTATGCGCATGCGTTAAGAACGTCAGTTTGATTAGAATAATGGATAACTAGTGAAATATACGTTATTATAGAAATACAGGTGTGGATAAAACCTTGTGTGAAAATAATAAGTTAGTACTTTCCAGGGTGATAAGTTTCTTCTCATCTTTTCTGTTTAATATTATTTATCGCTATAGCTGACGATGTGGCCTTTCGCACAATGCCAGAGCTCACTAGGTCGATTGCAACACACACGTATATAAATGCTCTATTAACCTCTAGCGGGTCTTCTATACAAAACAACAAAAAATGATAAGTTATTTTCGTAAAAAATGAGATTGTGATTTGAAACGCGATTAAGCGTAAGATTTTTACTCATATACACGAAATAAAACATTTTCGTTTTGTGGTCAAGATACTAATTGGAAGCCCGTAAAGAAAGATTTCTTAAAAATTACTAGAAGTCTTATTTTGATGTAATGTCCCATAAATTGACGATGAAGAAAACAAATAGGTTTTGTAATTGAATTCCGTTTTTTAACTGATGAATACTTTTTCTCCAATCACCAACCGTGATGAATACTTTTTCTCCAATCACCAACCGTAATGAATACTTTTTCCCCAATCACCAACTGTGATGAATACTTTTTCTCCAATCACCAACCGTAATGAATACTTTTTCTCCAATCACCAACCGTTCTACTTCGATATATCTCACTTTACATCATCCTCTGTCCATGTATAAAGACTATAGATTCAAAGAAAATTTTAAATTAGAAAAAGCCCCGAGTTTAACTTTTACGTATCTCATTATAATTTGTGGTAGAACTGTTGATCCGGTAAAACAAGTTACGTCTCATGTCAACATAGAACGCTCCAACAAAACCAAACAAGTTAACAAATATTGTTGGACACGTGTTTTAATAATATTATTGTTTGCTGTAGGAACACTTGATTAAAGTGTGTGTGTGTGACGTAACTCTATATGTCGTCTGCAGAAAATGCACATTATTGGAATTCCAGAATATACGTGTTAAATTTGTTTTGTGGATCTTCTGTCAGCCTAGCGGGTTTTTGTATAAATACAAAACAAAAGTAAAAACTTATTTTTGTGAAAGACGAGATGACGATTTTTTGATTGCATGTAAGTTTTCCAAACACACACTGGAAACTAATAAAGACAGATATCACCAGTCTTATAATGATGTAGAAGAGTTTTTTTTTTTAAATATTGTGTAATTTTAACAGAGGAATGTAAGTTGGTTGTAGTAGTTATAATGTTTAGTTTAACACACGTTTATAATGATGATTTATTGTTTAAAGAATAACTTAAGTTGTAGTAGTTATAATGTTTAGTTTAACACACGTTTATAATGATGATTTATTGTTTAAAGAATAACTTAAGTTGTAGTAGTTATAATGTTTTAGTTTAACACACGTTTATAATGATGATTTATTGTTTAAAGAATAACTTAAGTTGTGGTTGCGATGTTTTAGTTTTACACACGTTTATAATGATGATTTATTATTTAAAGAATAACTTAAGTTGTAGTGGTTATAATGTTTCAGTTAAACACACGTTCATGATGATTTATTATTTAATAGGATAACTTAAGTTGTAGTAGTTATAATGTTTCAGTTAAACACGCGTTCATGATAATTATTTATTATTTAATAGGATAACTTAAGTTGTAGTAGTTATAATGTTTCAGTTAATCACACGTTCATGATAATGATTTATTATTTAATAGGATAACAATCGTATTTGAACAATTAACATAATCTGACCTTTTATGGTTAAGAAAGTTCGCAGGCCCAGCAGAAATAGGTTTAATCTATCTATCTATTGGTGTATACATGTATATCAAATAATAACAGTTATTCACATGATAATCGGAATTAACTGACGAATACATAGATTTCCCACAGACATGGAAAAAGGAAATTATTATGAAAATAAAAGTATAATTCACTAGTTGTTTATTGTTTTTGTTATATGTGGCAGTGCTAGAAACAAGGATTAATCGCTGTGTTTACAATGGTACACAGTCTTATGAGGATTTTCACTGGAGTTACAGATAGTTCCTCCGGGCGACATTAACTTAGTTGAGTTGTTGACAGCGAATACTCATCCAAAATAAACTTCTCAGTTCCTACGGCATGGGATTTCTTACTTAATACGAACAAATGTTTTCTACAAATGTGAGAATTAATGGATTTAGTTGTTATCCCTGTTCCATCACATGAACTGATCTAGTCATAGCTCGAAACCGGTCTCGTTAACACCCGCTAGCTTATATTAAATTCTACAAAATCATTTATAGGTAGAGCCACCAAAATTAAACACAGGTTGACTAACTCATGGCACTAAAACTCAGTTCTTCGGCCATGCTCTTAAGTAAGGGTTAGTAACTTCAGCTCGTGTTATTTGTTCGTTGTTATATTCGTAAATTGGTTTTGAAAATAGAATTGATTTACACTAAAATTGTTTGTTTGTCTATTAAAATTTTCGCGTAAATTTAACCCGTTTCATTTATTTCTAGACCGAAGTCCGTATTATTATTGCTACCCTTCTTTTTTTATTTCCTTTTTGACATGCAGTAATCCTCAACTTTCATGTTAGCGCCTTTGACTTGCTGGCAGACGACACTGGAGCACGTGTGAAAAATCGATAAATATTTGATAAGTTGCTTGTAAAGCGAAAATATTTTAATATCACTGACGATGAGGATTACAAGTTACTGGAAAAAACGAAAGAAAAATTAGCAGAACGATTGGAGTACATATGGAAATATTCCTCCGTTTAAATTACTGGAAAAAAAAACCCAACGAAAAACGAATTATCTACCCCCCCCAGATAATTTCTCGTGATCCGTGACTGAAGTCTGTTGTTTAAGTAACTCGTAATGGAAGAAACATGCATTAGAGATAGCTTCAGTTTGAAAAAATAAACAAAACGAAAAAAAAAAATACTACAAGGACTTATAAGCAAGTTACTATTATAATACCAAATGCTTATTTTACACAGGCTATTGCAATACATAATATATATATATTGATGTTTTTATATGTTAGTAATGGACAGGACTGATCGACTCTAAGCTTAAGCGTTATTTAATGCATGGTCATCATTTATCATCCAACTAATAAAATATATATAAGCACAATCACAACAAGATGTGTAATCTTTAAAGATAGTGTATTGAACTACTTTAAATCAACGCTGACAATACATTCCATTATGTTAGTTAAGTTCGTACCGAACTTTATTTTAATAAATTATTTTGTTAGTTAGCTACTAGTGTTTTTGTTAATTAAAATAAGGTAAACGATAACTTGGTAAAGTTGTTTTAGCTTAAGTGTATACATGTTGTGTATGTCAAGGACACAATCTATTTTCTGAAAAATATTTTATATATAAAGACAAAACGTATGAATGTTCTAAATTACTCAAGGCTTGACTATGAATACTACAATCTACACAAGGTCTAATTACCTTGAACAAGACCAAAGCACTCCGGATATTGTAACTTACACTAAGCCTAAGTGCTCTGAATATTGTAACTTACACTAGGCCTAAATGTTTTGAATATTGTAACGTACACAAGCTCTAAATATTGTAACTTATACGAAGCCTAAATGCTCTAAATATCGTAATTTAGACTAGGCCTAAACGCTCTGAATATTTTGATTTAGAAGCTTTTTGAGATGCTGATATAAAGTTACTCTGGTTACAGTAGAATTTTCGTTAATGAATAGTTAAAACACCAAAGACTATATTTGTGTTACCGAATAAGAGTTTGTTTCAATGATTATTTTAGAGATGATTTAATTTGTAATTAACTCGCAGTATGATCATGGAGAAACATTATTTAAAGATGTCGGCACAGACGTAATTCTGAATGAATTATAAAAAACAAACCCAGCACTTTCCAAAAGCAGTCCTTCACTCTTTAGACGTTATCAAGAATTTCTTTTTTCCTCTAGCGGAAATTACGAGAAGTTTTATCCAGCTACATAATGTTTAGAAAGGAGCAAACGAAGTTCGTCATGACGGTGTTACTGATACAACGCCATATTTATTTCAGGCAGAACAGGCGCCAAAATAAGCTTTAGTGGTGGCGTTGTGCAACAAGTAAGCAGACGAACTCTTTTAAAATGAATATCTTTCAAAAGTAAAGCTTTTCACAGAGCCTACACAAATAAAGTTATAAACAATAAATTATTTAAGTAAAATATAAATGATAAAGTATTTAAGTGAAATATAATGCTAAGAGTATGCGTGAAATGCGTTAATTCAAAAACAGCTCACAAGTTAAAAGTAGTAATTACTTTAAGTCGCGCGCAGTAAAACTATTTTATTAAACGACTGCCAATCAGCCAAATCTGAGAAGTTCTATAGATTTTTATGGTTCAGGATCACTCTATTCATCCCTCAAGATCTTATTTTTCATAGTCATTTGTCAAACACTAATGAAATGTTTTTTACATCTGGCTAAAAATATAAAGTAGGCTAAATAATTAAGTTTGGTTGTTGTTAAGCACAAAGCTATATGATGAGGTACCTGTGCTCAACCCACCACGGGTATCGAAACCCGATTTTTAGCGTCGTAAGCCTGTAGCCTTACTGCTGAGCTACTAGGTGTGTGTGTGTGTGGGGGGGAATCATTAAGATTTACAGGGACAGGACATACACTAGAGTACAACTAGGCTGGAAGCTCTTTTTTAAAATTGCTCGAACTATATATATATATATATATATATATATTTCTTACATCACAAGAGAAGTTTCTGTTTTGAATGTTTTACCGGAGTACAGACTAGAGTTAATAGTGGAAGCCCATTATAAGTAAGCAGTACTCAATTTCACGTATAGTACGAAACTTACTTTGATGATATTAGACTAATGTAATTATTATACTAACAAACTGATGAACGACAATGTAAGTTTCTGGTTAAAACATGCCGCTTAAG
>NW_013675019.1:0-2110 GCF_000517525.1 Limulus polyphemus | reverse complement strand
CATTGTTTATTTGAACTTTTAACAATAAACAATGTCTCCAGTCATAAATGTGACTCATAACAATAAAGTTCAAATAAACAATGTCCTCCAGTTATAAATGTGAACTCAATTTGAACTTTGTTGTTATGAGTCGACATTTATGACTGGAGGACATTGTTTATTTGAACTTTGTTGTTATGAGTCGACATTTATGACTGTAAGACATTGTTTATTTGAACTTTGTTGTTATGAGTCGACATTTATGACTGTAAGACAGTGTTTATTTGAACTTTATTGTTATGAGTCAACATTAGGACTGGAAGACATTGTTTATTTGAACTTTATTGTTATGACTTATCATTAGGACTGAAAGTCATTGTTTATTTGAACTTTATAGGTTTTACCATTAGCCAAACGCAATTTATTAGCGTCTCTGTTCTCCGATTGTGACGATTGTACCTTTTTTTTTTTTGGTGAAGATAAGTTCGTAACGAGCTTTTGTAGAAAACCAAGTTTTTATTTCAGTGATTTGTCATATTGTTGGCTTAAAACTACATGTGTAGTTATCAGACACACTGAATAAATCAATAGTACATTAATTCACGGTTTAAAACGTGCATATATCTCCATGTTTAAAGTGAAACAAGTAAAATGCTACAAACAAACTTCTAAGTAAAAAAAACAATCTAGGATTTGTATTTTATTTTATACATAATAGAAAAAAGCAAAAGCGGATTAGATGTACTTTTGTAGATTGCTTGTATAGGGAACAAATGTATTCTAGGGCTATCAGGGCTGATAGGCTAGAGGAAAGGTAGCTTAGTCAACAGCCCCCACCGTGAGATTTTTTAAGCGTTGTAAATCCGAACTTACCGCTGACCCACCGGAGGGACTTGTAAACATAGATATAGGTCAATAATTCCAAAAAAATAGCTGATGTTCTGACTTACAACACTAGAACCTAGTGTTCTTAAACACGTATTTTCATAAATTATAGCTCTCCACCAGTGGCTCAGCTGTAAGTCTGGTGACTTTTAATGCTAAAAATCGAGTTTTAATACCCGCAGTGGGCAGAGCGCTTAACAACAAACACACAAAACTATAAGGCTATTTAAGAACTTAGAAAAATGACTTTATATACTTTAGAAATTTCATAATTTGTTAGTATGGTATTAAATATTCGTGGGTAAATGATCATTTTTTTTTCTCTCTCTGATTTTAGGTTCTAAAATAGAAGGGATAAAAAAACATTAATTAAGAGACCGCTCGTTTAGTTGATAAACTTGATGATTTTAGTCGACAAAAAAATTACTTATTTTTCAAAGCTGCAAATTTACCAAGAAAAAACAAAGTATCGCATACTTATTCAGTAATACCAAGAAAAAACAAACTATCGCATATTTATTCAGTAATACCATGAACCAACAAACTATCGTGTATTTATTCAGTAATACCATGAACCAACAAACTATCGTGTATTTATTCAGTAATACCGTGAACAAACAAATTATCGTACATTTATTCAGTAATACCAAGAACAAACAAACTATCGTACATTTATTCAGTAATACCACGAACAAACAAACTATCGTGTATTTATTTAGTAATACCAAGAACAAACAAACTATCGTGTATTTATTCAGTAATACCAAGAACAAACAAACTATTGTACATTTATTCAGTAATACCATAAACAAACAAACTATCGTACATTTATTCAGTAATACCGTGGACAAACAAACAAACTATCGTGCATTTATTCAGTAATACCATGGACAAACAAACAAACTATCGTACATTTATTCAGTAATACCATGGACAAACAAACAAACTATCGTACATTTATTCAGTAATACCAAAGTAAAGAACCGGTAACTAGATAAGTAAGTAAATTTCTGAATCTTAGAAAGTAAAGAAACGGTAATTAGATAAGTAAGGAAACTTCTGAATCTTAGAAAGTAAAGAAACGGTAAGTAGATAAGTAAGGAAACTTCTGAATCTTAGAAAGTAAAGAAACGGTAACTAGATAAGTAAGGAAACTTCTGAATCTTAGAAAGTAAAGAAACGGTAACTAGATAAGTAAGGAAACTTCTGAATCTTAGAAAGTAAAGAAACGGTAACTAGATAAGTA
>NW_013675018.1:24582-25406 GCF_000517525.1 Limulus polyphemus | reverse complement strand
ACGTAACAGTACTTTTCAAAACAACCAGCAACTTGCACATACACCTATACTGCAAGAATTAGGTGTGGTCGTTTTATATCGATTAATAATCGTAAAATGTATTATTCTAAAGTGTTCTATGGTTGGGCTGATTATTTTGAATTATTTGTTCAAAATAATGCCAGTCCGCGTAACAATGACAAATAAATTTATTTTTCAATTAGTGAATAACGTTTGTTTCAGGCCACATTTACTTGTAGGCCTAATTCAAATACAACGATTTAATCAAAGAACGCTTAAAAGAACTTCCGAAAACTAACGTACGTCAAACTCACAAATACAAAACTTACTTTCAGACAAGTAAACGCAGTAACCTTCACTATATTAGCGTACAAACTCTAACTGATTCAATGACGCAACAGCTCTCACTACTGACACTGATTACTCATAAGGTCACTGATTCTGATATTTATAGCCTTTTCTACCAACTAAAACTTTTAAATCATTGTATCATTATTATGACGTAACGGCACGTTTCCTCTAGCAAATAAACATTTACATGAAAATATTAAAAACTAGCTGGAGTACCCGTCCCCTGGATGGTATTTATGTAAATTCGTGATTAATGAAAGGTTATCTTACGACATGAAAAGTTGCTTCCCTTATAGATAATTGTAAAAAACGCCCATAAAAACTGCAAGACACAAAATGTGAAACTGAAAATTTGTATACATCTTACTCCCCACGGACCCAAGAAACCTTCATGTCAAATTTGCTGAAGATCCATCAACAGAGAGCGAAGTAGTGGTAAAAACGCTAATAAAACCGCAAAACTGAACATTTGC
>NW_013675018.1:22060-23914 GCF_000517525.1 Limulus polyphemus | reverse complement strand
CAGTACTATTATATTTATATAGATATAACTTACAACATAACGAATTCGTATAAACAAATTTGTGGAACGTACATATTTGATATATATATATTTCTTAACACGCAAGTTACCTGCATAGTCATAAAACGTTCGTTAAAAATCACAAGCAAAATTAATTTATACCACCTTCTTAAAATAACAAAAAGTTACTTATGCATTGTAATACAACGTATGTATTACAGAAATTAGATTTTTAGTTTGAAATAGCACTACTTTGAAGGAAACGTTATTCATGTAATGATGACATATAGTAATTTATAATAAACAATCCAAATACTTTCAAATAATGTGCATGTACATTAACACATACGACAACAACAAACAAAACCTGAAAACATGTTTATAGAACGTGACAACGAACACAAATAATTACTTCTTACTGTCCCCGGTGAGACAACGGTAAGTTCACGGCCTTACAACGCTGAATCCGGGATTCGATAGCCCAATGTGGCTTTGCTCTAAACAACAACAAAAAATACAAATACTTCCTACGATTGAATTTGCCACAAAGCAACGCCGTCTGCTGTAGTGGCTGCCAGTGTAGCTGTGCCTGTCTAAAAGTAACTTTATAAAACCCTCCCATCGTAAACGTACGAATTACTGAAAAGTTTACCTGTATATCTGTGAAATGTAATGTTGACTGGCGGAACTTGAAATGTTGTTGGGCATTTAATAAATTTAAGTGGATAAAATGTAAAAAAGTTTTCAAACCATGTCTACACTGACAGTGTAATATAATGTCTATCAACCCTAAACAACAAAAATCCAAACACAAAGCTCTGTATTCTCAATTCTAAGGAAAAACCATTACAATCCGACAAACATAAAAGTCACAACACGTCTTTTATGCTATGGAAAAGCCTGACATGCAGACACACGCACGATGTCCAGTTCCCAGTCGTCCTCTGGTGGGACAGCGGTAAGTTTTGGGATTTACAACGCTAAAAACAGGGATTTGATTCTCCTCGGTGGACACAGCAGTTACCCCGATGTGGCTTTGCTATAAGAAAACACACAGTTTCCAGTATTCCGGAAAAGTCACTACAATTTCTCACGCACGAAGTCCAAATAAACGACTCCATATTCTCAATATTACGGAAAAGCCATTACGTGGATTTTAGCTGATTAACATATACATCTGAAAACATCGGCAATACGTAACTTAAGATACGAACAACTATCCAGTAAAAGGTTGACACAGACTAGCAAAGACATGCAAAAAACAGTGGCCAAATATCATTTCAGCCATTAGATGGTAAAAAAGTAATTAATGTAATATAAAAAAATTAAAAGAGATCTATGTCCACACCATTCACGCTATCTATTAAAATCATCGCCTCTAAAAATGGGTTAAAGGCCACATAAACATTATTTAATCTCTTTCTACACACATTATTTCACAAAATTAAAGGTGCTGTATACAGACAAACGTTATTGAGTATACAAACATTACAATTAGTTATACAACGTAAATCTTAAAAGTTAACAATATGTGTATATGAATGGTTTAAGATGAATGAAAGAGTAAGAACATCTCAGCTTATGCCACGAACCTAAAGACACTCAATAAAATTGACTCAAGTTACACCGCAAATAATGACTTTATTTGAATTTCAACAGTATCTGGAACATTTCTTATAATATTAAAAATAATCCAAAAATACTTCAAAATGTAACTTAAATTTAGTTTGTTTGTTTTCTGATGAAACTGGAAAAAAGAAAAGGGGAATAGTATAGGTTATCACAGTTTAACGATAAAATTCCCTATTTCAAAACTATGTATGGAATGTTCTGCTCTTTTTTACACAACTAGCT
>NW_013675018.1:19927-22039 GCF_000517525.1 Limulus polyphemus | reverse complement strand
TTAACGATAAAATTCCCTATTTCAAAACTATGTATGGAATGTTCTGCTTTTTTTACTACAACCCTAACACTTCTTCAATGTACTTTCGTTACAGCCCAACAAGCAACGTGTTTCTAAACTGTTCACATGATGCATCATGTTCAGTACTTTTACGTTTTTGCTTGTTACAGCACTCATTTTTGTGTAAGATACGTTGAAACTCCATAGTATATATATACACACACACGTACAAACAAGCTGAGTCACTCGTCCTACGTCCGGGGGAATAAGGATTGAATGTTGGGCTTGAACCAATACATTAAATCAAGAATTAGTATTTATATGCATATTTTCTGTTACACCTACGTTATGCTGTTACAATTACTTTATTACTTTTACTAATCCCACTCTGTAGCCTCAGTGTTTCTGAATACTCGGATTCCTTCTTGATGGGCGATATTAGAAGTTATTCATCCTTTCTGGGTCAAAATAAAGAGATTTCTTGGTGATCCTACTCTTGAACATCCAATATAGAATTGACCAGGTGAAAAACAAGGGGTTTTCAAGTGTAACCCTGCCACTTTAAGGGTCTGACCTTTGTGCTTTGGTTGCCATTTTTCCTGACAAAAAGGTGAATGTTTGATAATTATAATGAAATAACTCGAAATTTTCCACGAAAAACTAAAATGCAATTTCAAGAAGAGAACTCAAAATTAAAAATTTTAGAATAAAATTTGTTTAAAACTGTAGGTGAGACATGTCCGTTAGTCCAATGTATTGTTACGACAGCGGAAGTCGCTCGACGCTGGGAGCATGCGCTGGAGTTCTAGAAAGATTTAGGAACCTGTCGAACATCCTAGCGTTTGCTAGACTCGAGTTTTTATAGTATATAAGCCAGCAAATAAAGTGACGGTGATAACTGAATTGCAGACAGAGAGATATAGAGACAGATAATCGAGTCAGGCCGTAAGTAAAGTGCGTGAATCATTGTGAATTATAGCGTGTTTAAGTTAAAGTGACTGTGGAAATTCTGTGCATTGCAAAGTTGTATTGAGAAAGAATAAACTAGTTTTATTTAAGAAAGGACTTGTATCTCTGAAGTTTTTCGGAAAGAACTTATACTGGAAATTATCAAACGAAGAGAGACGTAACAGTATCATTCTAGAGAGTAAAATTCAGTGTTCAGTTCTTTATTACGCATTTGGTGAATGTTAACCCCCCCCCCCCCCTAAAATGGAATAGATCGCGGAAAACATTTTTAATTTTATTTTTTAATTTTATAAGAATAGATACAAACACAAACATCAAACGATTTTCGTCTCAAACAGGTTAAAATTTAATTTGATATTTTTCATAGCAGAATTTTTACTGGCACTTTAGAATTATCATACAACAAATGAATATTAATTTTAACACAACAAAAGGGATTAAGGTAAATCTCCATATAGAAAAAAGGCTTTCTAGTATTTCAAATAATGTAAGTCGCAAAAAGTTCCTAATATTACAAAAATAATACAATTTCGTTTATAAACTTTCAAGTTGAGCCTTATCCGATTATTATGTCAAACTTCAACTATATATAAACTAATACCTGTCTGCAAAAACAAAATAAATACAAGGACACTTCACCCCATATAACTTGATCATAATATAAAAATGTGTTCCTATTTAACAATTATACCAGTAAAAGCTAGAGACATATAACTTAATTTCCAAGTATCTACATCATGTGATATTCTTAAAATGTTGTTTTGTATACTTAAGTATATAACAACAAATGAATTACAAGACTGTGATACATGTTACGAACCAAGGAACACAGTGCACTTGTTCAAAGTCTCAATTTTTATTGCCCCGATCACTCACGAAACAAAAATGGTAAATGCAAGTAGATGAACTTTCCAAGAACTTGAGAAAATTGGTTAAAGAGTGATGTTATTTAATAATACTCAACTGTTTTCCATTTTTTCTTTTTTACATACGGAAAATACAGTGGTGGGATTCAAATATTATAACAACAGGTTCTCTCACTAGCAGCATGTAAAAATATTAAATATTAAAAAAAAAGGAGGGGCCATGAAGCCCCCCCCCCTCCATCACTGAGAAAATAAAAATAGGCCGTCACGGATAGTG
>NW_013675018.1:15478-18997 GCF_000517525.1 Limulus polyphemus | reverse complement strand
ACTGGGAAAATATTTCTTAAATGAGAAAATAAACTTCAAACTGTACAGTCAAAGACCAAAATTGGTTATAATTATTTTTTCAATAGATATATATGAATGATAATAAGCCTTCCTTACGGGATTTCATACAAAGCCACACTGAACCTACAAAAAACGTGAGAATGTTTAGAGATGTGTACACTTGTTTGGTTGCTGCAGACGTAGCGTAGTGTTGGTCTTTGTGTAGTTAAGAAAATCTACTGTCTCACAAAAGCACATGAAACTAATCTGTCTGGCATAAGAAATAACCCCACACATGCATATTAGGTTTACTATCAAGAACAAGGTTCAATCCCCACTACGCATGCATATTAGAGTACAGTATGTAGAAAAAGGTGTAACCTCACTACACATACGTGCATGCTTGTTAAAGTTTAGTTTCGAAAACAAGATTCAATTCCTCCCATATATGCATATTAACTCCTTCATATCGTAATAATTTCGGGTACATGTTCGCAGAAGTCACGAGAATTTTTAGGTTTTAGACAAAATTTCAATGTTTTCAGAGTTCTTTGAAGATTGCGACTGTCTCTTTCAGGTACATAAAGAGTATGTCATATGTACAAAACTATCCTACGTAAAATGGCAAAACTGCGTTTGATGCCACAAAATATAAAGAGAAATGCAGACGTTACGTGCCTTTTGAAAGCCTAAACGAAGTACTGACTTTTGGAAAACATGACACCTTAACTCCACATTTTGTTGGGTAATGATATTTTTAGGGGGGGGGGGCATTTACTTGAAGAAATTAAACAAAATTTAACATTCACTAAATGCGTAATAAAGAACTGAACACTGAATTTTACTGTCTAGAACAATATTTCATTCATTCAAAAATACAGAAGTTTACAAAGAAAACAAAGAAAAAACACGACTACCACACTCTAGAAACAATGTGTTCAACCGCATATTTTACATTTCAATTCACATTATCTATCTAATACCAAATGCGGTATATTTATAGGACATCTTAAAAGAATTATTCATTAGACGTTTACGTACAACTATAAACAATCTAGGTTAAATATTCGTATTGTATAAAATTCGGAGACTACACTTACAAAATTACTTGTTCATTCGGTTTTCAATAAGAAAAAATGATTGTCTTGCTAGAAACAAGACTGGATGACTCTTGTACTGTTTAAAATGTAATAATGAAATGACACATACCCAGTGTGATGATAAATGCATTGATGAAACCGGCCGTCCAGTACATGAACGTTTGGAACAAATCTGTGCCACCGCCAACCTTTATTCTAAGGGAATCATGGCAAATACTTTCTAACGAAACATGGTACAGCAGATAAAACACCATTTAATATTAAGCTCTTAGCAAAATGTAGTAGTTTTCTTGACAGAAAAATGAAAGAGTCTCTTCTGAGTCAATCTTATAAATCTGAAATAAACAGAAATAATCCTTGGCTTTTCTAATTATTATCATTATTTTTGTTCGATAGGTTGCGTTTTTCTATCGCAGTCATTCGAATTGCGTTTAAGGTGCATGTGATAACACGTGACATTGCTATTATGAAGTTAGGTTTAAATTGTTGAATGTGATCTTTCCGGTTATCCGTTTGTATCTGTATGCGACGCTGTAACCCTTGGAAAAAGGCGTGAGCCGAAACGTCGGGTTTGAATAAAAAAAAAAAAAAAATTACTTCACTCATCCAACCTTCTCTACAAAGTTTAATAATTGATGCATACTAATGTTTTCTGTACAATATTTTACCCTCACATCTGCTGAGTTTATACTGATACAGGAGCACAACAATACTTTCAACACTTGTATAAATTACCAACTACAATACAGCCAATGCTTGTGAATTATTAATATTGAATATGAATGGACTGATACTCTCATTAAATCATGGCGTTACAGTACGACAGTCTTCAGATTTCCCGTTTATACTTGTATTCTCAGGCGTCAAAGATTTATTTCAATATGTTATCATGTGGGGTAATTTCGAAACTTATCAATAATTCCATCTCAATTCATATATTCTGTTCCATAGGCATAACTCATTTACAGCATTATAAAGATAATTTACCTTTCGTCTCACATACCCTGACATTCGGGTTCCCATAAGCCTGCAATATTCACATCCAAAGGGGCTCATTCATATCTACTATTCCAGTGACACTGGGCCACAGGGGACCAGGAAGGAATTCTTGACATGATATACCTTTTTTATGGTGTTCAGTTGTAGATACTCATTAAATTGACGTTACGCGGGAAAAATATTTCTAAACAAATTACTTCTTTTTCTTTTTTTTATAACGCGAAATCTGATTGCTCGGAACAGTCAAATTTCGCAACACCGATAACAACTCGTCGACAAAGGTGAAGCAACTGAATAAAGAAGTAACGAAGTCGAAGCAAACAGAATCTCGTCAGAATGGCGCAGTCCTGATACATCAAAGCAGCGCTGTGTCATACTAACAGCACACCATACTCCACGGTGTTTCTTTTGGTAATTAAAAATTTCAGGCATCATAAAACAAATGTGTTCTCTTTCAAAGGTTTGATAGAGTTTTACGATAAAATACTCCTTTCTACATTGTAATTTTACCTGAAGGTCACAATTACTGGCCAGGTGTACAAGCAAGCTGAAGTATATATGACACCACGACAAATAAAAATCCATACATATACATAACTATACTATACTGCCTCATACGCAAATCATGTAATGGTATGTACGACTTCATGCCATTCGTCACGCTACAATGCTTCCTACGCATTCACATGTAACTGAGCTGGGAGCTTGTGTATCTACAATAATGTAACACTACATACTTCCATGCGTCATTTTACTTCATATAGCGATTACAATTACATGAAATAAAGAAATCAAAATAATAAAATAAAACATTAAAAATCTACATCTTGATATATTTAATATATTGTGGTAGATGTCAAAGACATCTTTAGTTGTAGGGTGTGTTTTGCTGAGTAGGTTGGGAAAATGGGTTTGGCTGTGAAGAATTAAGTACGTTATAAAACTGTGTGCGTGTGTGTAAAGGAATATTTGAAGTTCATATTTATATTTAATCTTCCACCTTGCGATTTTACAGTAAATTTTTCACACTGTTTATTTTTATCAGAATCTAACATATTATTACGACAGCGGTAGTCACATGACTCTGGTAACACGTCGTGATATTCTAGAAGGATCGGGGAACATCATGAATAATCCAGTATGTACTAGACGCCCTCTATTTCTGTATATAAGTGCGCCGGATAACGTGAGACAAATTAGTCGGAATTGAATTGCAGACAGGCAGTGATAAAGACGGACAATTGAGTCAAGCGCGGTAGTGACCGTAAGTATAAGCGTGAATCATTGTGAATTATAGCGTGTGTTTAAAGTGACTGTGGAAATTAAATGTATTACAAAGTTGAATTGAGAAAGAATCAACTAGTTTTATTTAAGAAAGGACTTGTATCGCTAAAGTTTCATCTGAAAGAAATTAAACGGG
>NW_013675018.1:8112-14761 GCF_000517525.1 Limulus polyphemus | reverse complement strand
TACTTGGCTGACATTGAAGACCAATGCATACTAGGAATGGACTACTTACTACTGAGGAAGTGTTTAGTTAACTTCGATAAAATGACGTTTGGGAACAATAAACACCAATTTCCGGTAATTGTTAAAAGAGAGGTTGAACTAAGCAGGTGCCATCAAGCTGAAGTCAAAGTGACTAAAAGAGTTGATGACGGTGAAACGGAACCAGGTATAGATATTAAAGCAGAGTAGGAGAAAGACCAAGATTTGAACCCAATAATTTATTTTCTACAAGCACGTGTTTTGTGCACTGCTTGGGAGAAGGTGTGTAGCTTATGCCCTGTGACAAAGAAATATTGGGCACAATGGGACTAGTTGAAGCTTGAAGATGGTATTCTTCTCCGGAGATGGGAAACTGCAGATGGGAAAGTGACGACCTGGCAAACGGTTATACCGAGATAGTTGTGGGAAGTTGTGCTGCGTCACTTCCATGATAGTTTAACAGGAGGACATCTCGGAGTTAAGAAGACATTGAGTCACCTACGACAGAGATTTTACTGGATATGTATGAGGCAAGATGTGGAAGAATGATGCAGTACATTCAGTACATGTTGTGCTAAAAGGGGACCCAAGCATAAGGGACATGCTCCAATGAAGTTATATCAACTTCGTGCACCAATGGAAAGAGTAGCCATTGACATTGCTAATCTTTTGCCTCAAACTCGTGCTGGAAACACGTACATTTGTGTGGTGATGGATTATTTCACCAAGTGGCCTGAGGCATATGCAATACCAAATCAGGAAGCTACAACAGTAGCTTCGGCTATTAGTGATTTTTTCTTCAGATTTGGTATGCCATACGAACTGCATTCGGATGAAGGCCATAACTTTGAATCAGCTGTGCTCCATGAATGTTGCAAGTTGTTTGGCATACGAAAGACCAATACAATGCCACTTCAACCACAGTCTGATGGGATGGTAGAAAAGTACAATTGGACACTGGAACAGGAATGTGCAAAGTTTTGTAATAGCCGCCAAGATGATTGGTATGTCTTACTCCCTCCATTGTTGATGGCCTATAGAACAGCAGAGCATAAAGCCACTGGATACACTCGAGCAAAGCTGATGTTTGGTGGGGAAGTTCGGTTGCCAGTGGACCTGATAACAGGATGCCCACCTTATGAAGAGTTGCCTGAAAATATGCCAGTGAAAGTGTTATCTGAAAGGATGGATGATATTCACCATCAAGTGCATTCAAACTTAAACACCTCTGCTGATTCCATGAAGTTATGTGATGATAAGAAGTCTACTGAAGTCAGCTTTGTACCAGGAGACAAGGTGTGGTTGTATAATCCCAGGAAGACCAAAGGGAAGTCTCCTAAGTTGTCTTCTCCATGGGAAGGCCCATATGACATAGTGGATCGTCTCTCAGACGTGACTTTCCGAATAAAATGTGGTCGGCGAGGTAAGCCAAAGGTGGTGCATGCCAACAGGCTTTGGCGTTATCACGATCCAGGACATTTCAGTTGGGACGAAGTGAACAATGGAACAAAAGATGCTGCTGAAGACGTGTCACCTGGAAATGCCATTGTCGAAGAAGAAACTCTACTCGGTTTTGAGCAGGGAAACAGTGAAGTCCTTCATGAAGTTATTACTGCTGATGTGACTGTTACCGATAATAGGACATTTCCTGAAGGAGCAGATGAACCCCACGTGAAGCAGAAGCAAACGAGACGGAGACCAGTATGGAAGAAGATACACCCCGCAAAATTAAGAGACTTTTTTGAATTTCAATTTTGTTTGTAAATTCTGTACATTTAATTAAGTTATTGTTAATTATCTATTGGTTTTATGTAAGTGGCTATTGTTTGGGATGAACAATACTAAGGAAGGGGCACTGTTACAACAGCGGAAGTCACGTGACGCTGGTAACACGTCATGAGATTCTCGATGGATCTTGACTTTTCTTGGCAACTCTAGTCTTTTCTAGGCGCCCTCTATTTTAGTATATAAGTCCGGCAAATAAAGTGGAGAAATAATTGCAGATAGACAGGTATAGAAAGAGATAATCGAGTCAAGCCGTAAGTAAAGTGTGTAAATCATTGTGAATTATAGCGTGTGTTTAAGTTAAAGTGACTGCGGAAATTCTGTGCATTGCAAAGTTGTATTGAGGAAGAATAAACTAGATTTATTTAAGAAAAAACCTGTATTGCTGAAGTTCCTCGGGAAGAATTTTTACGGGAAATTATCAAACAAGCAGATACGTAACAGAATTATTTAAAGCTCTAGATACAAGTGTAGTAATTCACGGGGTAACGTAAGTAAATTTATCACTGATTTTATTGTAATAACAGAAGAAAAAAGAGAATTATTTAGAGTTTTAATTACAACTGTGATATCCTATAGTATAAAGAATTGTTGCACATACGTTTGATTTGTTTTGAATATATTATTTTAAAACAAATGGATTATGTGCTATCCGTTTATCATTTGGATTTATTGCCAACAAGTCACAGACACCAACTGTAAAGAATCCTGGTCCACATTCAAAACCTGACATTTGTCGAGACAACCAGGATAATACAGTGGTAAACAGCAGTCAAAGAAGATGTGAACGACAGTGGAAGTAGGCCTATATATGCACAACTGTAGTGGTGGAGAAAACAGTGTTGAGATTACAATCATATGTTTGATATATTTTGATTACAATCATGCTACATAACCAAGGGGACAGATTTTGATAAATGGACTGAAAGAAGTAAGCGTCTTTGGCTAAATGACAGTGAACTACGAGAGTTTGTTAAACAACAACGACAAGAGAGAGAAGAGCAACAACAGAAGTAAGATGAGGAAAGATAGAGAAGAATGGAAGAAAGACTAAAAGAAGACAGCAGAAAATGAAAAGAGAGACTGAAAATAAAGAGAGAGAGAGAGAATAACAGCATAAATTTAGAAAGAAAAGGAGAGAAAAGAGAGACTGGAAATAGAGAATATGAGCATAGAATGATATTGCCAAGCTCACCCAACAGAAAGAGGATGGACCCAAGAATAGCAATGGAGTTAGGGCCAGCCAATCCAAGCTACCCAAATCTGATGAACAGAAAGACGACATGGTTGCTTTTGCTGGAGAGATATGAATGATTTGCCCAAAATGAGAACTGGGACAAAGGCAACTTGGCTGTATGTCTCAGCCCATTTTTCTCAGGAAAAGACCTACAAGTATATGCAGGCATGATGTCAGAAGATGCCATGAACTATGACAAGTTAAAATGGCCTTGCTCAAGTGCTATGAGTTTACCGAAGAAGGTTTTTGCTGGAAGTTCAGAGAAGTCAAACCTGATACTGGAGAAACTGTATTTCAGTTTGTGGCACATCTACAGCAATACTTTACAAAATGGACTGACATGTCCAAGTGTGAAGTGATGGGCAAGGTATGCCTGTGTGTATGCTAACTGATGGAACAGTGAGAAAGTTTCCCATAGTAAGAGTAAGGATGGACACCCCATACTATGTGGGAGACCTTGAGGCCATGTGTATGAAGGCACCCATCTATGATTTGGTGATTGGAAATATACCAGGCAGTAGAAGTTTGGAGGAACCAGACAGAAAGAAGATGAATGAAGCATCTCCAGTCACCACTGAAGCTCAAGAAAAGAAGAGCAAGCAAGAGATCAAGCCCCTAAATATATCAAAAGTTGACATCCTGAATGTAGGTCTGCAGGAACTAAGGGAAGAAAGATCCTTCACTGCAGAAACTTTGGGACAGCACCAGGGAGAACGTTGAGCACAAGGCAAAGAGGAAAGGGACTTACACAATAGAGAACTGGAAGGGAATGCTGAACCCGATCTATCGAGGAGAATATAAACATATAGTACCAACAGAATACTGGACTCAAGTGATGAAGTTGGTTCAGGTGTCATTTGTGGGAGGACATCTAGGAGAAACGAAAATGGCAGACAGAATCACTAGCAATTTCCGATGGCAAGGGGTCATCAGAGACATGATAAGATTCTGCAGGTCATGTTACATCTGACAAAGGAAAATACCTAGAGGGAAGATAGCCAGGGTGCCACTGGGTGAGATGCTTCTCATAGCTGTTCAGAAGAGTAGTTGAGGACTTGATTGGACAACAGCAACCAGTATGTACTGACAGTAATCGACTATGCGACTCATTATCCAGAAGCCATAGAACTACCATAAATTGGAGACAGAGGAAGAGGGGGCAAAAGCCTTCCTGTAAGTGTTCTGTAGAGTGGGCTTTCCAAAAGAAGTCTTGAGTGACAGAAGGACCCAGTTTACTTCAGAACTAACGCAAAAGGTGTGCAGACTCATCAGTGCTAGGCAGCTCTTTACCACCCCGTACAACCCAAGATGTAATGGACTTTGTGAGAAAGCCAAGAGTCTTAAAAAGCATGCTGAAGAAGATTTGCAAAAAAAGAGACAACTTGACTGGGACAGGTACTTCGAGGCAGTATTATTTGCTTATTGAGAAGTTCATCAAGCAAGTACAGGATTTTACCCTTCAAGTTACTGTACAGAAGAGCAGTCTGAGGTCCAATGCAAATATTGATAAAGCTATGGACAGAAGAAGAAGAGTCAGAAGTAACGACAACATATCAGTATGTGTTAGACCTCAGAAACCAACTGGAAGAGACCTATGAACTCGTTCGAGAGAGCTTATATGCAGCTCAAGGCAGTCAGAAGCACTTCTATGTCAACGCCAAAGATTGACATTTCAAAGTCAAATGGTTGGCCTTAGTTCTGCTGACCACAGACAACAACAAACTCACCCCGTAGTGGAGAGGACATTTTGAAGCACAAGAAGTTCTCAACAGAATGGACTATAAGGTGAAAGTGAACATGAAGAACAAAATCTACCATGCCAACCTGTTGAAGAGGTACTTCAAGAGGGAAGAAAACCTAACACATAGAGCAATTGAGGCAAAGATGGATGCTGCAAAATGTGGCTGTCATAGATGCAGAACCAAAAGACAGGGATTTTATCACAGAATATGAAGACCTACTAGACCTAACACCACTGGGGTGGAGAGTAGACATACAAATGCATCAACATCAGTGAGGAACTGACTAGCAAGCTGAAGATAGAACTAAGAGATCTACTGTGCCAGTACACAGATGTCTTCAAAAATAGACAAGGCAAGACAGACCTTGTGCAACACAAGATTGAGACCACGACAAGGGATCTAGTCAAGGTGAAGCCATATCAGATGCCCTATAAGATAAGAGAGACGATGAAGTAGGATGTTGAGACAATGTTAGAAGCTTTAATCATTCAGCATTCAAATTCAACCTACTGTTCACCAGTGGTAATCGTGAAGAATAGGGATGGCTCAAACTGCTTCTGCATAAACTTCCTGGAGCTGAACCTCGTGATAAAGTTCAACTCCGACCCTACAGGCAACCCAGAGACTATCATGGCAAAACAAGGTGGGGTCAGGTTCTTTTGAAACATCGACCTCAGTAAAGGTTACTGGCAGATCCCGATGAAGACAGGATCTAAAGAGAAAACGGCATCTGTGACACCAGATGGATGTTACAAACTTAAGAGGACGCCATTTGGGTTAGTCAACTCAGCAGCAACAATCAACCACATATGAGGAGGATGAGTGGACAAACTGAGCTGAAACTTTAGGTGACTGTATTAGAATGTACACTGGCTGAGTTATTGTAAACAGTTTTTCCAACAGTTTCAGACAAAAAAAAAAACTCTGAACTTCTGCATGCTATTAATAAACCTATGAGCTTGGAATTGCACATTTGATGGCAATGCAGTATCATTACAGGTTTCCTCTAGCCAATCCAACAAGCTGCCATGTTGAGCTACAAATGACATAACAGAATTGCCTCCCAAAACCCAGCATGTTGGACACAAAGGTCGTAAAATGGCAGAGGTGCATCATAAAACGATTTTGTGTATGCATGTCAGTAAGTCATATACATAATATGATAATATTATAAATACATAATATATCCCCAAGGGTTTTGAAGTAGGTTAAAGATTGGATATGTGAGCCACTTACTAGAAGATTGGAAGTTAGCTAATGTATCTTCTCTTCAAGGGAGGTGATAAAAATTGTCCCAGTAATTATAGACCCATTAGTCTTACATCAGTTGTGGGAAAAATATTGGAAAGTCTTTTAAAAGATGCTTTGCAAAGTCATTTAACAAAGATTAACATTTTAATTGATAGTCAACATGGTTTCACTAAGGGAAAATCTTACCTTACAAATCTTTTATCATTCTATGAAAAGGTTACTGCTCATGTAGATGAGGGTAAGGGTGTAGGTTTGATGTATCTGGATTTTCAGAAATCATTTATCATGGTGCCACATAAAAGGCTTGTAAAAAAAGCTCTATAGGTGTTAGGGATAAGTTAGCAAATTGGATAGAAGAGTTGGCTGGATCAAAGAAAACAGAGGGTTGTTACAAATGGAGTTCAGTCAAACTGGATTAATATCACAAGTAGGGTATTTCAGGGCTCAGTCTTAGGACTTCTGCTCTTTTTTGACTTACATCAATGACATAGATGTAAGAATGGTCAATAAATTATTTAAATTTGCTGATGATATTAAGGTCTTGGGTATTGCTAGCTGTGAAGAGGATGCTGCTGATTTACAAAAGGATTTAGATTATTTAGTGAGTTGGGCAAAT
>NW_013675018.1:4807-7814 GCF_000517525.1 Limulus polyphemus | reverse complement strand
ATAATTTAAATTATACGTAATATATGGATGGGAATAGTGCTATGAAGGAAAGAGATCTTGGTGTAATAGTTGATCAGTCTCTAAAGCCATCCAAGCAGTGTGCTATTGCTAGGGCAAATAGGGTTTTAGGTTGTATCTACAGAAATATTGAATACAAGTCTAAAGAGGTTATAATTTCATTGTACAGGTCACTGGTTAGGCCACATTTGGAATATTGTGTTCAGTCATAGTCTTCTTACCTTGAATTGTTGGAAAGGGTTCAGAAAAGGGTTACCAGAATGGTGCCTGGGATGGAGAGGTTGTTATACTAGAGGCTGAAATGTCTCAAATTGTATTATCTTGAAAAAAGACGAGTTGGGGGGGGGGGGGGAGATCTGATTGAGGTGTTTAAGATTGTAAAGGAAATTGATAGTATTGATGCATCATTTTTTTTCATATTGAACAGTAGAACTAGGGAACACAAATATAAATTCTGACAAAGTAGGAGTCATCATCAGTTAAGATGAATTCATTTTTCTAACAGGGTGGTTGGTCTTTGGAATGGGTTGCCTTTGGATGTTATAGAGGCAGTAAATTTATACGAGTTTAAGGAAAAGCTTGATAAGTATATGAATGATAAGGTCTGGCTTTAAGATTTTTCTTCCAAATTATTTCAATTTAGTTTAGAGGATGGAACAGACAAGATGGACTAATAGGTCCCATGTTGTCCCAGAACATTATATTAAGTCACCAATTAAATATTCAAAATGACATTTATTCCACTGCATGATTCAAAAGTGTAAATACACAATGTATATGCTAATTGCTGAATGTACTTACAAGGTATTTACAAATGAGTCATGATAATTATCCTGTCATGCATTTCATTTATAGGCACTACATTACACTTGCAACTGATTATATCTATAGTATTGGTAACTAAATGTCACAGCTCAAATAAATTACCCATTAAACTGTGAAACCTATATTATGCAAATATTATGAATTGAATGCATACAGATGGTATTATTATGAATGCTTTTTGTTGATTGCTCTATACGATTATTTGTTGATTACTCTGTATGATTATGTGGTATAAAAATATAAATGCAGATGATCCAAAACATTTGTCAATAATAATGATTTATCCTTCATTTTCCATAAAAGCTGTTGAAATTCTAAAAAATGTTCTTAAAGTGTTGGAAAAATATTATGCTTGAGTCTTCTATAAATACACATCGACATATGCAATTATCTCAATGTTTGGTGAAATATACAAGTGTTTAAAAAATCACTTTCTTATTTGACATTAAAGCTATATCTTTATAAAGATATTTCATTCAAATTGAATCAAATAATAAACCTGGAACATTTTTTAAAAGAAACATCAAGTTATACATTGTCTTGGGTGATAGATAATATTATAGTTGCACACAGACTAATCTTAAGCCAAGCAAGAAAGGATCTTCTACAGTTTTTAGAGACATAGGTTAAAATATAAATTATCTATTTTTACCATCAATTTTTGATCAAAACCTAATTATAATAAATCTTTCAATAAAAATTAAAATATTTCAAACTTTAATGATAAAATTAGCACAATACAATACAAAAATTTCAGAGTACAATACTGGGTATAATTTCAAGATGTGAAATGTAGTTTATATAAATCATTTCAGGAAATGTATTTTCCATTCACCTTTGTTATATAAGCAAACCAGAAGTTCTAGCTGCCTTTGTTCTTTGTCATTCTCTTGAGATAACACATGGTCTGCCTATGGAAGTTACAGCTGTAAAGCTGCACATTGCGCATGGATGTGGACAACAGTGTCCTCCAGTGGTGGGTCATGTGATGCCTATAGGTTAAAATCTCCTTTATGTTTGAATGGGAATGAGCAGTCATGAGGGTAGGTCTGGTGTTACAAAGTTATCAAAGAAATGTTAGGTTTGGTCAGTCTGATATACAGTTGACTCTTGATATAAAGGTTAATATGAACTTTCATTTCATACCGACACTTAAACCAATAACTACTACATAATATCTTCATAATTCATAAGAGTAATATTTAAATACAGATTAAATTTACTATATTTACTATATTTACTAATACAGATTAGTAAATAATCTTCATATTTCATAGATGGTTAAAAAATCACAAAAACTATGGATTTGATTTCTTGGTTTAAACTTACTTCAGTTTATATACATAAAATTAAACTTTCCTAAATGCATGATAACTAAATGATAAAATGCATATAATGCAAGTATATAAAACAATTAGGGAATCCAATATCACTTTTTCATTAACTTGAGCTAGAAAAATTTGTTATAAAAATATGGTTAACTACTGCAGTCTTTTAAAATTGCATATGTAAACTGGAACATGGAAGAAGTGAAACTTAAGTGTTGCTAGCAGCTTTTAAGTTACATTTTTAACAAAATTACTTTTGGTATTATCTTAGGTACAACAAGAGTTTCACTTATTGTAACATATTTCTTTCACAACTTACATTTTCTGTCTTTTACAAGTTTTAAAATTTTTCTAAGACATACATAACTTGTGCTTCAGTAGTTTCAAAACTCTTGTATGCCTTGGCAGGTATAAGCAGAACTACAAATCAGATATGCTGATTCACCTTAATACTGTTACGTCTCCGTTTGTTAATTGATTTTCCGTAACTTCGTTCCGAAGAAACTTAAGTGACACAAGTCCTTTCTTAATAAAAACTGGTTTAATATTTCCGAATACAACTTTACCGATACACTCAACTTCAACAATCGCGCTAAACAAACGCTGTAACAACGAACGTCAATAATACTTCTGACCGCAGATCAATTACTCACTGTCTACTCACACATTACATTCCCCTCTTTTATATACCAGCCTACCCTATATCTAGTAATTACTAGAGCATTCGCCAAAGTACATGATAGTTCTAGAAACGTTGCGTCACGGTAGTCACGTGACTCGTTGACGCAACACTGCCCCCTCCTTAATATTGTTCGTCCCGAACAATAACCACATAT
>NW_013675018.1:0-3807 GCF_000517525.1 Limulus polyphemus | reverse complement strand
TTCTTGTTTCTTTTCTTTTTCCTCTAACAACTGTTGTAATTTCTCTTCTCGTTCTTCTTGTTTCTTTTCTTTTTCCTCCAACAACTGTTGTAATTTCTCTTCTCGTTCTTCTTGTTTATTTTCTTGTTCTTCTTGTTTCTTTTCTTTTTCCTCTAACAACTGCTGTAATCTCTCTTCTTGTTTAATTTCTCGTTCTTCTTGTTTCTTTTCTCGTTCTTGTTTCTTTTGCTGCTCTTGTATTGCAGCCATCAAGTCTGATTAGAGTAAATTAATATAGGAGACTTTTTCCTTTTTTAGTAGCTATATTTTTGTACAATATCAAGCATGGGGAGCATGTATAGCTGGTTAAATTTAATTACTTATCAGAATTTCTACCAGTTTACCCTCAAATTAAAATTCTTTTAGGCAGGATTAGAGTAAATTAATCTAAGAGACCTTTTTTTCCTTTTTATTAGCTATATTTTTGTGTGCATTAATACCAAGTGTGGGGCACATGTAGAGACAATCAATTTTATTACTTATCAGGATCTCTACCAGCCTACCTTCCAATTGAAATTCTTTCAGACAGGATCAAAGCAAATTAGCCTATGAGACTCTGGGCATGGTCAAACACATTAATCAAAAGTGTTTGACCTCTTGAGTCCAAAACTGCAATTAGATCTCAAATTGGTCAAGAGATGATGGAGCTATGAGTTAAAAGTTTGTACTTGAAAAACTCAGAGCCATTTTATGAACCACTATGCTACAACTAAAAATGCTCTTGGCTGACAGAAGTTAAAAACATTAATTCTCATAGTTCAAATTAGGAATGGTAAGGTCTGTAAACTACCTTGACTTTAATGAAGTCTTGTGAACCCATCCTATCATTTGTCATGGACCTCATGTTTAGAAATACTAATGTAATTAAACATAATAAATATTGTTGTTCTTTATTGCATTATTATGAAAAAAATGAGAAGTACACAAATAAATAAAATTTCAATGAAAAAAAAGGGAAGCCAATATAGTAATGATGTAAATCATTAGGATAAAATTATGGTATTACAGTACAAAATTTACATTAAAAGTAAACAAATATGTAAATTTATGATATATTTAAACATGAGGAAAAGCCACTATAACATCAACTAAAAGTTTAAAATGAACCAGATAAATTTTGTCAGTTAATTAATACATTAAACTATCCAAAAAGTTTTTTCTTTTGGTCTCTCTCTCAGATATCAACAAGGCCTCTTTGAATTATCATCTTTTTAAATTGTTACATTTTATAAAATGTTTGGCAATACATTAAAGTTCTGCTTCAGCCTGGCTTTTATTGCTAAGTTTACAAAAAGATCTTACACAATCATTAATTATTTTTCCAGAAAGACCTCTAATTTTTTATCTTTTCTTTCATTTGAATTTCATTGGCCTGAACATATTTTAATAAACAGGGTCTCATAGAGGTAAGACTGGGCATTCAACTTGATAACCTATGAGCATCAATTACATTGATTTTTCTCGCATTAAATAAGTGGTTAATTGAAAGTATGATTAAATTGATTACTGTTACAAATATAATCAAATAATTAAAATTAGTATTTCTGATTATTACTATTTTTGATTATTCCAACTATCCAAGTCTCCTGTGAGGATAATCGATTAGTGAACCCAATGAATAACTGATTATCGAAATCCACTAATTGCCAAATTATACATACACGTATTACTATTTTAACTCCTCAAATCTAGAGAAATTACAACCTAATCTAATTTTGTCATTGTAAATCTCCATGTTATCTGTTTATTAGGCTGGCCAAAGAATATCATTTTAACTTTTAAAATCAATAAATTCAGAGCATGGTCCAAAGTCTGGATACATATTAATATAATACATGTAACAACTTAAATCTACAGAAGTGACAGCCTGGTTCTAACTCTGGCCATATTATTACTAATATCATTATAATAACTCCTTATGTTTACAAAAGTCACAAACTTGTTCCTACATATGGCCTCATATCATAATAATTCCTCATGCCTGTGAATGTTTCATAGCTATAGCTGGTCCCAGCTATAGTCACACATAATTACAGTAACTTCTCAAAGTAAATATCAAGGTTCTGAAGCTGGCCACACTGTCATAATTACAGTAATTCTTTATGCATAAATGCCACCATATTAACATTAAAAATAAAAACTTTTCACAATGCAACCTGAAATACAAAGTATTTTTTATCTCTTTTTTTTGTAAGAAAATAACATACAGAAGTCTAGAAACTGACAGTAGTGGCGTGGCATCCTCAAGTTAGAATTGGAGCCGACAAGTAAGTATTAAGCTATGCAAAAGCAGCACTTTCAAAGGAGATTTATCAAATAATAAAGTGAACTTGGGCACAGAAACAAATTACTTGTGTAGCACAAGAAATAAAATCTTTATTATACACAGGTAGGATGTACTTAAGCTTAATGTGTACCAACCAACTTCTGTGTGTTTAGAATAAAAAATAAGTAGCAGCTGACCAGACAGGGATTAGACATTTGCACTCAATAAAGACAAGACTAGATTGTGTTTATATCAGGCTGCTAAGCAGGACATAAATCCTAATGTGGTATCCTACAATACTAGTTTATATACATCAGTAATTATTCCCATCACAACTCCAAAGAAAAATTAACTCTGAGCTTTAATAATAATATTTACAAACCTCTGTACCACCTCTCCATTTGGGTACAACATACTCTACAAGTGAGAAATGATACTGAAGCATGGCAAAGAAAGAATCACTAGGCAATTAACTCAATTTGTGGATTATTACTGAGCATTGATTACATCGAAGAGTGTAATATAAAGTAATCAATTAATCAAAATTATAATTAAATCAATTAACATAAAAATAAACTAATCAAAATAAGTATTTCCGATGATAATTGTTTTTGATTATTCCAACTATCTAATTAATCAAAATAGTTTTTTTCTGTCATGTGTACATGTAAATAATTGATTAGTGAAATGTAATCAATTAATGAGCCCAAATATCAATCATCAAATTCCACTACTCACCCAGCTCTAATTGCTATAGCAACTTGCAGGTTTCGAACAAACCACAGTCTGGCTAAATAAGCCATAGCCTGGTTCAAAAATCTGTTCATGTGTTTCTGTAACATTGTAATAGTTTTTTTAAACATCTAGTGAAGTTGCAGCCTTATTCTAAGCCTGACATATATTTTATTGTAACTCTTTATAACTACATAAGTCAGCCTACATCTAAGTCTGACAACATATTATTACTATAACTCCTTAAGTGTACAGAAATGTTAGTCTGGTACTGAGTTAGGCCTTTTTAGGTTAACTTGCACTTTACATTAGCCTCTGGATACACCAATACACAAAAATGGGACTTGCAGGTATTTATTGTCAGAAAAGTAACTTTAATATGCAAGAATTCACTGTTTAGTTTTAGATGTTAAGACTTTATAAAATCGATTAAATATGAATAAAAGATGATTTGCTTGCATCTCATGGCTTTCTATCCTACGTGTACCAGAGGCAACCCATAGTCTCATCTACCCCCCCCAAGTCTTTATATGCTTGAAAAATGCCCTTTTGTGTCAATGAGACCCTGCCCTTTTAATGTCCTTTGCATGTTATTGATACAAATACTTCAAATCACAGCAATAAAAATACATCACCTTTCATATAGTTCTGTAGATGAAAATCCTCACATAGTTTCATATCATGCATGTTTCATATTCATTTCTTATTTATTTTATGTAATTCAAATGTTTGTGTGTGTATGTTTAGTGTGTGTGTGTGTGTGTGTGTGT
>NW_013675017.1:17459-22894 GCF_000517525.1 Limulus polyphemus | reverse complement strand
TAAGTATCAGTTTAACACGACATTGTGGAATTATGATAAACTAAAGCTAATTTCAGAAACGAGTTCGCAAAAAAAGAAAAAGACTGCGGTCAAGTTAATGAACAACGAAACAAATCCAAGAGAAATATTGAAAGTAACCTACCTAACTTTAATCTTCTTTGAAAACTTTCATTCGGTTTGTAAGTTTCTGATGAAGCGTCTGTAGTTGCTAAGATGAATTGGATGTATTTCAGGTTCAAAGAGCCCGATAAACGCACGTGCTCCTCAGCTTGTGCCTTCGTAACGTGCGCTCGCAGCTGTCCAGGTGGAGGAATCGTGGCAGGCAAGCCTTACCATTGTTGGAGCGTCAAGAAGGATCTGCTTCGAGTGCGTGAATGTTGCACCCTTTTATTGATCGTTCTGACCAACCATAGACGAATCATCCCGGTTGATGGTTGCCTAGGTAACCATAAAAGCTCGGATTAAAGCTTCTGAACTGTTTTTCACCGCTACAGGACATCTGCCAATCACTGAGCGGCACGTAGTCGATGTCACTAACAGACGTGCCCACCTGGTTAAATGACGGTTGACGAGTATCCGCTTAGCGCGCGCAGGAAGGGGAAACAAGGGGAGCGGAATGAAGACTGAAGGAGGGGGACCTGTCTCATCGCTATGAACTGCTGTAAAAGTCGGAGAAAACAAACGCGTCAACGCTGACATCTTTATTGTACCGCACATTGTTCATGTACTAAGTCTCCTGATCACTAACGATTACAACACGATTTTAGCAGAAATGTATTATTTTTCTGACTGCATGTTATAAAAAAATACGAAAGAAAACCTTCCAGTTAGATTGTTTTGACATGTTGAAATGGTGGATTCAGATTAGTTTGTTTTACGTGCTGGATTCAGTTATTCCGATTGTTCTGTTTTATCCATCTGCATGAGGGAATGATGGTTCCTTCAACAAGTGGAAAAATGTGTGTGCAGGATGAATTAAATCAAGTCAGTTAAGAAACTGAACAATAAAACGTTACAAACAATAAACGGAATATTTATACTAACAAATAGGACAATGTTGAAAAAACTTGGAGATTCGTAGCTGGTCATAATAAAACAGCTAATCTTGAGGCGATTTTTTGAACGAGAGTTGGGTATCTTGTTTTGTCACTATTTCTACGCAAAGTACAAAGACACTAGACAAACTACAGGTAAGTAATATATTTCTACACAAAGTACAAAGACACTAGACAAACTACAGGTAAGTAATATATTTCTACACAAAGTACAAAGACACTAGACAAACTACAGGTAAGTAATATATTTCTACAGGTAAGTAATATAAAATTGTTTTCTCTGCAACACGACTGTTTGTAAACGTTTAGTTTATACCTCAGAAAACGCCGTATTTTCATATTTATAATTTGCGCTAAGAACAGCCCATTGAAGTTGGATTTCACGTAAAATTGAAACATTTATTTACTGAAAAGAGTTCAGTCAACATTTATTTAAATGTTCCATCACGCCGTGAACAGGTATTCAGATAACATATACATCTCTCGTTGTCTTATGTTTAAAATGTTATAATATTAAAGGTAATAAAACCCAATATTTCCCTCCTTCTACTCTATTAACGTGTAACTATTGTTTTAATGGATTATTAGAAGAAAAAAACAAACAACAGTCAAAAGATGTGTGTTTAGTAGAAGGTGCAGGAAACAAAAAAGCAAAACTGATATACAATGTAATTAAGCTTCCAAACTGAAATCCCTAGAAATACAAACTTCAGAGTTTCGTTTGTTAACTTCAAATGTGTAATTATGATGGAGAAATTGGTTATTAAACAGTATTTCCAAGGCTGCTTGGATAAAAACGCGAGCATCGTGAGTGTTTGTGTGTATGTGTGAACTTTTGCGGTGGATTCTAGAAACAGAAAGTCAGAAGTATGGAAATTATTCGAATTCTAGTTATACAGTTAGCTCGCGAAACATCATAACCCTAGTTTCTTCACAGTCAGCGAATATGACACAGTTTAAAAACTTACGCGACTTTATATGAAGCACGATTAACATAGTTTTATTTCAGTTTCTGTCGGTACTCCCCCCCGTAGTTGGTCAGCGTTAAAATATACGGACTTTCAACGCAAAAAATCCGGAGTTCAATTCCACGCGGTGGACAGAATGCAGATAGTCCATTGTGTAGCTTTGATAAAAGAAAACAACCATTGCTGTCAGAGCTAGGAAAGAAAAAAAAAACGACTACTTCGTTTTGCATCTGTCATATCTTCAGTATTTCAATAGCGTTTTCTCGCGCTCCTTTATTTCGGAAAAGCTAAAATATGTTTCTTGCACCGATTGAACTTGCAGTCATAGAAACCTATTACTTACCTGTAGTTTGTCTAGTGTCTTTGTACTTTGTGTAGAAATATATTACTTACCTGTAGTTTGTCTAGTGTCTTTGTACTTTGTGTAGAAATATATTACTTACCTGTAGTTTGTCTAGTGTCTTTGTACTTTGTGTAGAAAAAAAACAACAACAAGTCATTCTAAAACTACGAGTGTAAGTTCCTCTTCTAAAAAAGTACAAGTAAATCCCAGTCTTCTAAAAAAGTACAAGTAAATCCCAGTCTTCTAAAAAGTACAAGTAAATCCCAGTCTTCTAAAAAAGTACAAGTAAATCCCAGTCTTCTAAAAAAAGTACAAGTAAATCCCAGTCTTCTAAAAAAGTACAAGTAAATCCCAGTCTTCTAAAAAAGTACAAGTAAATCCCAGTCTTCTAAAAAAAGTACAAGTAAATCCCGGTCTTCTAAAAAAGTACAAGTAAATCCCAGTCTTTTAAAAAAAGTACAAGTAAATCCCAGTCTTCTAAAAAAAGTACAAGTAAATCCCAGTTCAACGACAAACATACTTAACTGGGTTGATAGACATGATAACAATACAGTATTGAACTTTGATTTAGATTAAAACAGATATGGTTCTTTTCCATTTTTACCAAAATTCGGGGGAAAAGAGTGCCAGATGTAACGGGGAACTGTAAACAAGCAACTCGAGTCTGTCTATGTAAATAATGTTGTTCCAATAGTCATGAAACTGGTATTTAGTGTGTTCAACCTTAACGTCATCTTATGTAACATATCAGATACTCGAACAGTTCAAGTATTTATCCTCAAATTCAAACTACTAACCAGAGGTCAGGCAGTCAGTTAGCTTTGTCCGGTTTTGAGTCATATAACGAGACTGATTATCACTCTTATAACTCATTCACAACTTAAAGTGCTTTATGTATGTACACATTACCAAACTAATATAGTGAAAACTGAGATAAGTTTAACGTTTCGTACAAGTAGAGTGTGAAACTGTTCTCAAACTAAGGTTTCTAAAAGACACTAGACAAACTACAGGTAAGTAATATGAGCTGACACAGGTTAATATGATTAGAATATTGGACGGAAAGATGTTTAATATTTAACTTATTATCCAGGAGTCATCTTTACATGTAAAAGTAAATTTCTAGATCCATGTTTAAATTTATGGGCCGAACGTGACCCAGCGGTTAGCGGGCCGGACTGTTGATATGCGGATCCAATGTTAGGTGCCGATAAAGTAGAAATCACACTCCCCATTTTGGGGCCGTACGTCCGTTGTGAGGGAAATTCCCGCCTTTTTGCGCGGATATATTTTCGTTTACCTCTATGTTAAAATCCGCAGTTTTGTTGTTAGCCTTATTTTTGTTTCGTTTTCCGTAATCCTTAATTTTGATGTTAACGCCTTAACCGGCTGACAGACGACACTGGAACTGAGTGTGAAAATTGATAAATATTTGATAAGACGATTTTAAGATGATTAGAACGAAAATGATTGTTTACATAACACTGATGAGAATGGTTGTTTACATAACACTGATGAGAATGATTGTTTACATAACACTGATGAGAATGGTTGCAAACCACTGGAGGAAAAGAAAAGACAAGTGGCAAAGCGGTCAGAAGTATTATTTCAAACAGATTTACTGATTCTCTAGTATTATTATTGGTGAATAACAAGGAGGTATTCTTTCAAACAGATTTACTGATTTTCTAGTATTATTATTGGTGAATAACAAGCAGGTATTATTTCAAACAGATTTACTGAATTTCTAGTATTATTATTGGGTTTCAATACTTCTCGTTCAGAGAAAGTAATCTTATTTTGAGAGCCGTGGTGCACAAAATATATCAAGAAGCTGTAAAAGATGAAGAGGTTTTTCCACAAAGAAGAAATGTAGAGATTGTTTCGAACGTTCGCGCAAAGCTACTCGAGCTAGGCCTATCTGACCTAGCTAGTTGCGATTAGTGAGAACTTATCACGAGTAATCGAAACCCGGTTTTTAGCGGTGTGAGCCAGCAGACTTACCGCACAGCCACTTTGGGGGGCTAACATTTACGTAGGGAAAAAATAACTTTATATTTCTGTTAGTTCGACCTAATGACAATTGTTTTGTTTGTGATATGAATAATGATTTATTTTTCGTATTACTTTCAGCAATCAGTACTAAGAGCAACATCAACAAAGGCAGTTTTACAATCTGAAACATACTTAGTACGAAGCACTTCCCTACGGGTAAAATTACCAATAATAATACTAGAAAATCAGTAAATCTGTTTGAAAGAATACCTGCTTCTTATTCAAAACCCGTAGTAAATATCGTTGTACGGTAAAATGTGTGGTAACAGGCTTTGTTAACAAGAAACCTCCTGTCGATACCATTGTGTATGTATCCGTGGTAACAAACTAAAAAGAAACCTGAAATAGAAACCAGTGTGTGTGTGTGGTAATAGCGTCAAAGTTGACGACTCTACATGTTTCGACGTTACAACGTCATCCTCAGGAGTCGTAACGACGAAACATGTAGAGTCGTCAACTTTTTTGAAGGCCATAGATAGGCCTAAATAAAATGTTTTTAATTGTGTACCAGTTTAACGTTGAATATTATTTATTGTTTTAACTTTATACACAAGTGCCAAAATACTATAATAAAACTATATAGCCTTGTATCTTCTTTTGGTCAACACGATCGTAATTTTAAAGGTGAAATGTGTGGTAACAGGCTTTGTTAACGAAAATATCGTTGTACGAAACCTGTAGTGGTGAAATGTGTGGTAACAGGCTTTGTTAACGAGTACAACGATATTTACTACAGGTTTCTCGTTAACAAAGCCTGTTACCACACATTTCACCGTACAACGATATTTACTACAGGTTTCTCGTTAACAAAGCCTGTTACCACACATTTCACCGTACAACGATATTTACAACAGGGTTCTCGTTAACAAAGCCTGTTACCACACATTTCACCGTACAACGATATTTACTACAGGTTTCTCGTTAACAAAGCCTGTTACCACACATTTCACCGTACAACGATATTTACTACAGGTTTCTCGATAACAAAGCCTGTTACCACACATTTCACCGTAC
>NW_013675017.1:8104-17449 GCF_000517525.1 Limulus polyphemus | reverse complement strand
GGAGATAACTGATACTTACAACAATGTTGAAAGATTTGGAGATAACTGATCCTTACAACAATGTTGAAAGATTTGGAGATAACTGATCCTTACAACAATGTCGAAAGACTTGGAGATAACTGATACTTACAACAATTTTGTTAGTTTTGTACCAAAAGATACAAGTTTACAGATCTGCGGAATCGAATCTGTGTATGTACCCTAACACAAGCGTTCAGCCCGATCCACTGAGAACTTTGAAGCTCTCTCTGTACCATAACACAAGCGTTCAGCCCGATCCACTGAGAACTTTGAAGCTCTCTCTGTACACTAACACAAGCTTTCAGCCCGATCCACTGAGAACTTTGAAGCTCTCTCTGTACACTAACACAAGCGTTCAGCCCGATCCACTGAGAACTTTGAAGCTCTCTCTGTACACTAACACAAGCGTTTAGCCCGATCCACTGAGAACTTTGAAGCTCTCTCTGTACCCTGACACAAGCGTTCAGCCCGATCCACTGAGAACTTTGAAGCTCTCTCTGTACACTAACACAAGCGTTTAGCCCGATCCACTGAGAACTTTGAAGCTCTCTCTGTACCCTGACACAAGCGTTCAGCCCGATCCACTGAGAACTTTGAAGCTCTCTCTGTACACTAACACAAGCGTTCAGCACTTGCCCCCCCCCTTTGGAAAATAAGAAACATAATTCTTTATTTATTCATTCAGCATACGTATATGAATTTCTTATTCAATTCACAATTTCACAATACTTTGCTCCCCCCTGAAAACATTTCTGCGGATGCCCATGGCTGTATGTGTGCACTAATTCAGGGGTGTATTCCAAATCTACTGAGGACTGTTACAATGGAAATCGTACCTCTTGAATTAACTTTCCACAATGAGTTATTTATGTGCTTTACCTAATCTAAATAATTTATAAATACGTGTGTACATGATTGTAACACATCGGGCCTTTTATGCAAAGTCGTAGGCATGAATCGATGACAAATACACTGCACCATAATATTACGCTTGATTCAGTTCCATTTGACAAATACACTGCACCATAACATTACGCTTGATTCAGTTCCATTTGACAAATACATTGCACCATAATATTACGCTTGATTCAGTTCCATTGACAAATACACTGCACCATAACATTACGCTTGATTCAGTTCCATTTGACAAATACACTGCACCATAACATTACGCTTGATTCAGCTCCACTTGACCAATACACTGCACCATAATATTACGCTTGATTCACTTCCACTTGACAAATACACTGCACCATAACATTACGCTTGATTCAGTTCCATTTGACAAATACACTGCACCATAACATTACGCTTGATTCAGCTCCACTTCTATCCACATACAAACATTAGAGATAAAAGAAAAAGCCAGTAAAACGTACATCTGATCAAGTGCTTTGGGTAACAAACTGTTTCCTAAAAGCACTATAAACAGAAAACACTTTGTTTTTTATTCGCTATTTCCTACTCGGTTTAAAAAATGTCAATGATCAAGAAAACCATCCGCGGTAAACATCTTCCAGCCTACTTGGACAATTTGAGACTCATTATTAACGCCGTTTAGAGCCTGAGCCTGCCATAAAGTATCCTTACCTGATGAAGGTTTCTTTTCCTTCCGTACCGGAATTATTTGCACGTAATGATACGGAACAACCTTTTTAGATGAAAGAAGTGAAAACGTGAAGGAAAAAATATTTTGGAAGCGAATAGCTTTAGGTTTTGTAGTCAATCAGCTCAACGTAGTAGTAGTAGTAGTAGTAGTTTACTAATTCAATCGGTTTATCGCAATCAACACTCATTCACTTCCGTTTGATTTCTGGATAAGAATCACGCGCCGTTAGAACATAAGAAATGAGTGTGCAAATCGGGATTAAACGTTATAGTAAAATAACTTATGGGATTCGAGATCTAAGACGGCGAATAAATGTTTCGTTTCTACTTTCTATAGAACTAAACTCTGCGATATGAAACTCTTTGATTTATATGAAAACTTGTATAGGGGAATTATAATTTGAAAAGGTAAAGCAATCAAGGTTAGTTCATTTTAAGTTGGCACAGCGGCATGTCTGCGGACTTACAACGCTAGAATCCGGGTTTCGATACCCGTGGTGGGCAGAGCTAGCCTAACATTTCTCAAGGTATATAAATGGATGATTCTCTCACAAAATCCAACAATTACAAAAAGAAGAATTGACTCCTCCATGAACGTTTCGTTCTAAAACAAACGAGCAAGAAATCTACAACAGGTCCGCGTTCCCAACACCAATTCCAGCGATAAAAAAAACAGGTAACTCGGGGTTATTCCATTTTCAATTTTCAACCTACAATAAAACCAAATGTCCGTATTTGAAACGTCGCTGGCTAAGTAACTGGCTACCAACCCTGTTTTACAAAACACTTCATGGCGAACCTGTTTTACGTAGGGCTTTTGTGAGCCTAGTTCGCTATCAATGCACATCCACGGCTCCAAACTGCGGATCGCATTTTTTGCGACTACGGGTCGCGAACAATTCATCCTCGTATTCCAAGTACAGGTTCATTAACTTTAAAAACGATACTATAAGATCGCGAAATTCACTAACGAGAACAATTTACTAAATAGCTGTACTGACGTTTTATATTCAATGTTCTGGAATGTCGTTTGTTTCAATATCTTTCTTACAACAAAAATCCTTAACAGGTAATAAAAAAGATATAGAAACAATTTTTAACAGCAATTGTCAGCAACCTGTCAACAAAATATAAGTATTATTTTCCTTACGTGCCGGAATTATTTGCACGTAATGATACAGAACAACCTTTTTTTAGATGAAAGAAGTGAAAGGTGGTTAGGGCGCTCGACTCATAATCTGTGGGTCGCGGGTTCGAATCCCCGTCACACCAAACATGCTCGCTTTTTCAGTCGTGGGAGCGTTATAATGTGACGGTCAATCCCACTATTCGTTGGTAAAATAGGCCAAAAGTTGGCGGTGGGTGGTTATGACTGGCTGCCTTCCCTCTAGTCTTACACTGCTAAATTAGGGACGGCTAGCGCAGATAGCCCTCGTGTAGCTTTGCGCGAAATTTAAAACAAACAAACAAGTATTTTCATACCTTAATTAGGCTTAGCATATAGAAAATATATTCACAATACTTCCTTGAAAACAATGTGCTCTAAGATGATATTAAAAAGAACAATGAGTTGAGGAACTTCCTGAAACATATCTGGTTTGAATCGTTCAGGAGCATATTTGGCAAATCTTCATGAAGGATTAGAATAATGTTTGTATCTTTACAACTACTAGAATTAATAAACTTCTTCAACGTTTTTAAACGTAAAGCATTTTCCTTTATGTTCCATTAGATCTGCCAAATATTACACTAATTGCTGTGCCAATGTCAACAGACTTAAAAAAATAGCAACAATGTGGATATTACCTAGGATACGTGAATTAATCAAAGTTTTTTCTCGCATCTTTATTCTCTTCCAAACGAACTGAAAAGTCTCAAAATAAATTCATGAAACTTTATATGTATGATAACACTTCAAAGGCAACTATATAGACAGTAGAATATACCGCAATATACCGTAGAATGTCGTTATTATCATGCATGAGAGGCATGTAAAGTACAAATTAAATGCTTGGGGTATAAACAGATGTGCCACACATTACATACAACTCCGATGCAACAATTAATTCACGAGATGAACGTCTAAACGATGTTCTATACATGCGTAAAAAAACACACAGGCCATAAAAGTTAACAGCCACAGAAAACTCTAACTTCCAAGTCTACAGTTGTTAAGTTAATTCCTTTAACAGAGCAAGACGGGCATGAGCCTATAGTTATATATCTTCAAAATTATCAGTCTGTTGTATAATTTAAGTCTGTAAATTAAACCGTTACCGTAGAACAGTTAACAACGAGCACATTAGTTCGAAAAGTGAAATATCGATTCATTTCTTCCAAAATCTATAAAAGGTTGTATCCCAGTCAAACCTCCTTCAGAGAGGTATTATATATATAACGTACATGTATTAATAAGCCTAGTACTGTTCAAATCTACCAATTAGATACGTTGATACTTTGCCATATCCTCTATAAACAACACAGTAGTAACCCTCAAATTACTGGCTTGTTTTAATACACCAGTGAGGGCCACATCTTGAGGCCTCCAGTGGCACAGCAGTATGTCTGCGGACCGACAACGTTAGAGACCGGGTTTCGATACTCGTGGTGGACAGAGCACGGATAGCCCATTGTGTAGCTTTGTGCTTAACTTAAACACATTAAACAACCACATCTCGGGTAATTCTCTTTTCGTACAGAATTTTCTGTTTTTGTCTACAATTTTCTGTTTTCGTCTGTGACTGTCTGTTTTCATCTGTAATTTTTTGTTTTCGTCTAGTTCAACAAGCAGTGTAAAAAAAAAAAAACTGACAAGAAAAATTGTACGAAAAAAAAAGACTCTATCACTAATTTTAAAAGTAACATAAATAGAAAACTCCATCAGTAATTACTTAAATTAATTGAAATATTGGCGATATTTTTGGTGGCTTACATTTTATTTTTCACGACTCATACGCTAATGGGAACCATGTAACCAACATCTTCATGGACCAAGAATCAATTTCGTACGTAAATAGTGTAGAACAAAAAGTGTTTAAAAAGCTAATGGGGTTACGTGGATCTTATCAGTAATTCCAGGGTTAAGAAATGTTTCAAAGTAAAATCGTTTAAGTGTAACTTTAGAAATGTTGTAAAACAACTAATTGTGCAAATGTGAAGTTGTGTATGTTTTCTTATAAATTGACATGTTGTAATGAAAAGCTTGTTTATTAAGTAGCGGCATGTATGTATTGGAGTGATGGAAGTATTGTTGTATACATGATGGAGGTATTGTTGTATATATGATGGAAGTATTGTTGTATACATGATGGAGGTATTGTTGTATACATGATGGAAGTATTGTTGTATACATGATGGAAGTATTGTTGTATATATATGATGGAAGTATTGTTGTATACATGATGGAAGGTATTGTTGTATATATGATGGAAGTATTGTTCTATACATCTAATAGATTGTAGCTTCAAAAATCTGTTCCGGCATGGCCAGATGGTTAGGGCGCTCGACTCGCAATCTGCGGGTCGTGGGTTCGAATCACCGCCCCACCAAACGTGCTCGCCCTTTCAGTCATGGGGGCGTTATAATGTGATGGTCAATCCCACTACTCGTTGGTAAAAGAGTAGCCAAAAGTTGGCGGTGGGTGGTGATAACTAGCTGCCTTCCCTCTAGTCTTACACTGCTAAATTAATACGGCTAGCGCAGATAGCCCTCGTGTAGCTTTGCGCGAAATTCATAACAAACAAGGTGTCGTTAAATCGTCTGTCACACCATTAGCCATGGTAGAAACGATGTGATACAACAAACTGTTGCAGATCACCTATCTATGTAGCTCAGGATATCGCTTACTAATGTTTAAAACACACAACAAATCGTCTGTCACACCATTAGCCATGGTAGAAACGATGTGATACAACAAACTGTTACATATCACCTATCTATGTAGCTCAGGATATCGCTTACTAATGTTTAAAACACACAACAAATCGTCTGTCACATCATTAGCCATGATAGAAACGATGTGATACAACAAACTGTTACATATCACCTATCTATGTAGCTCAGGATATCGCTAACTAATGTTTAAAACACACAACAAATCGTCTGTCACACCATCAGCCATGGTAGAAACGATGTGATACAACAAACTGTTGCAGATCACCTATCTATGTAGCTCAGGATATCGCTTACTAATGTTTAAAACACACAACAAATCGTCTGGCCAACAAATACCAATTTTCTCTAAACTATAACATATTCATAATTGAAACTCTAGAAGAACCAGGGTTTACAACAGTACCGGCGGTACCAGGTTGCCGGTACCGACTGCAAACCCTAAGAAGAAAATTTATGCTTTCGTTTATTGAAATTGTAAATGGACAATTCTGAGGGCCTCCGGCATAAAACCCAACGTGTAGGCCCGTGTACGTGAACTTAGCAGGTTTCTAAGATACACACTCCCTCCCCTTCTTTTTTCTGACAACTTACACTCTATTAAAAGACTTATTAGCCTTAAAAGACAAAGTGACTTAAACGTAGACATGTAACTTCGCCCTTAGAACAACAACAGGTAATCGATACTGTACACGCGTGATGGGTACGGAACCATATAGTATAAAACAATGGCTGATGCAGCTCCTAAAATAAAACTTACAGTTGTGCACAATTTATTGCACGTTTCAATTTAATGAAAGTTGTTATAAACCATAAGAGCGTGCGCATTCTAGAACTGCACATGAGAATTTAAATGTACCTTTATGAGTAGAAAAAAACTTTAGACCGTTGGTTTGTATTCACTTTTCAAGGTATCGCTTGGTCAAATTGACGTCATTTTCGTGTACTTGAAGACAGTTGCAGCTAAGACTGATTTCAGAAGGCGTGTTATTATCACTTTTACCATCTTTTTTTTTTTCAGTAAATAGTAAATGGAATGAAATCAAACAAAAGTTACATAAACTACTAACAACCAGAGTTAGTTATATGTCGACGGTCAAGAGGACAAACCAGGAATTCAGTGGTCACGCGTGGACGACAGAGAGCTAACTTAATATGTACCGACAGGTGGAGTTTTCCAAGAATAATAAAATGGAATTTGTCAACTTGATCGTGCTATTTAGCACACAGCTGAGAAAATCGTCCAGAACACTCCAACTGATCCAAATTTAATATACCCGCCAGAAGTGAAATGCTCAAACCTGTTAAGTGTGGTAGAAACTCCCAGTTCTATGGTAACCTGTAAGCTTAGCGAGATATTTACACACTACTTTCTGGTCAAAGTTGCCTAGTATGTAAATTTTAAATAGGATAGTGTGGAGAGAAGTGGAACTTCCTAAGGTAGTAAACACTGAATCACGCATCAAAAGAAACATCAATCTGTCTGCTATTTTAGAACGAATATAAATCCATTAGGTATTAGTAACAACTAGTTCCAGAAACGAACTAAGCCTACTATAGTTCATAAGACGATTTCACCTGGTGATATAAGCCTATCAAAAGCTTAAACATACCTGACAACTAACAACACAACTTATATTTTTGCACAGAAAATCGCTACTTTTAAGCTTATGCCTTCAACTTGTCTTCAAGACACGACTGAATAATAACGTATTGCCACTAAACTCTTTTTATTTTTCTACATAACTAAAACGTCGACTAAAGCTTTACGAATGGTGTATTATAACCAAACTAAACAAACACTCCAACTGTTTTTTGTTTTGTTTTGTTTTTTCATTTATTTACGTAATTAATCAAAGATTAACTCAGAAAGTGTTTAGATATTTATAGGTTTTAAATGCATGTTACTATGGTAACATTTCCCCGATCTTTCTCGTGTCATGTCATAACAGACATTTTTATCTGGAGTTAATTTTACTGGATATATTATTACAGGTTGTTCTGCCCAGCCTGCTTAACAATTAAGCTGGCTTTATGGTCGACCTATACAATGTCAATTTATACTACAGAAGTCTGGTATGGATGGGTACTTACGTCGCAACCTGGGAGGGTCAGGTGCAACTTTTTGACCTCTTCTTTCATCCGTTCAGCTCCCCAGTGGACCTATGGCTTTATGGTCGACCTATACAATGTCAATTTATACTACAGAAGTCTGGTATGGATGGGTACTTACGTCGCAACCTGGGAGGGTCAGGTGCAACTTTTTGACCTCTTCTTTCATTCTTTCAGCTCCCCAGTGGCACAGCGGTATGTCTGCGGACTTACAACGCTAAAAACTGGGTTTCGATACCCGTGGTGGGCAGAGCACAGATAACCCATAGTGTAGCTTTGTGCTTAACTTCAAACAATCCTCCTTTATCGTTTTTCAAACTGACAAATGCTAATGAAAAATGCACGAAAACAGAACTACAAACATTATTTTTTAAACACTCTTTCTTCGTCCCTTTTCAGGGCCATGTCCACGAACGTAATACTGTAGTATTTAGTGCTTCGTTACCAGTTTGGTTAATTCGATCGTGTTTGACATTTCTCAAACAGTTCACTGATAATTTATCGCTTTTCACAATATTAATTTATCAAGTGCGCATTTCACATAATATCACGCTCTTCCCATGAACAGACGGTATTTATTAAGTTATACATACATCCATGAATGCTTGAAGTACATACGAATTACTCTGAAAATACAGTTCACGTTCTAGCAAAATAAGCTTCAAAAACTTTGAGTTGGATTAAAGATTTTCAAAACATTGTAAAAACACAGCCATTTCTTTAAACGATGACTTTTTTTTTTTATTAAATATAATAGTTCATGGCGCAAAACATGTTAGATATGTAACTTATCCATCACATTAACTGTGCTGAAATTTTCGGTTTGTAATCAACGTTTCTCAAAAGTGCTTGAAACCCTTTACATTCTTTTTTCCCCCATCTTCGATGTGGTACAGGAATAATTTTGTCCTCAGAACGTGCGTGATAAGGGTTTATAATTATGATTTGTGCGATACAAAAATGCAACTCCCCCCCCCCCCTCACCACAATAATTGTGAATTTTGGGGAAAAAGAAGAAAATTAGATTTTCTTGAAATCGCCATTTGCCACCGAGTTTGACTGTTACGGGGATTCCCCCCCCCCCTCACCAGTTAAAAATACATAAAGAGAATGATACTAAAACAACCAATCACGAGAAATGTTAGCTTCTTAAAACGAGACAATTAGTGGAACGTCTGGTTAAAATAATTATATAATGTAAAACCAAAATTTACTTTTCTGTGTTGCTATGGTAACAGAAACTCGTGTTTAATTAAATTAAAAAATAATTCAATTAGATATAGGTTTATAGTTTTATGCTATCATTATTATCTGGTAGACTGAACAAAGAACGTTATAATTATATAGATGTATAGATATATATATATATATATATATACACATATTGCGTACGTGAAAAAGGTATCAAATAATATTAATATTTTATAGATTCCCATTACCGCATAAAATCTCGGGATAAAAAAACGATAATTTATCCATCTAAACGACAAGAAAAATATATAAAAAATATAACAGAAGATACAAGAAATTAATAGCGTTTTCAATAAACTTTTTTTTTTTTTCAGCTGACAAGTTTTGGTATTGAACATATTGGGCAGTAGCTTGGGGGGAGACGAAATATACATTGAAATGTCATTTTTTTTACACATCTCCAAATTGGAACTAAAAACGGACAAATTAAAAGGAGCGTGAAGTCATAAAGGGGGGGGGGGG
>NW_013675017.1:3401-8050 GCF_000517525.1 Limulus polyphemus | reverse complement strand
CAAAAATTAAAAGTGGTAAAAAAAAACGGAAATAATTAAGAAGTTATGATTGCTAGAAGGGGGGGGGGGAAAGGTGGAGTTAGAGAGATATTCATGATTTTAATAAACAGTTATACACTGCACCCACTCACTCAGCACGGCGAGACTCGGCAGCCTGTTGACATTAGTTGGACACAAGTTATCTGTAATTTTACCGACAGATTGCTGTACCACGTTGAATAAAAGTGAAAAAAAAAGTCTATTTTTAATTATATCTTGAAATTATTTTCCGTAAATCGCAACTTTGTGATTCCCCCCCCCCGCAATTAGCATACACGTATTATCAACATGCACGTGTTACCTATGCAGACAAACAAAAAATTTCCCAGTAAGTTTATGGACTTACAACGTTAAAGTCCGGAGTTCGATTTCCCTCAGTGGACAGAGCACAGATAACTCACTGTGTAGCTTTGCACTTAAACAAACAACAACAAAAAATAACTACACAAAAATGTAAGGCTTCACATTTAGTCTATGTAACTATTATTCAAGAAATCGCTTTTGAATTACATCACTAATTGCAAAAGAAAATATTTTTATATACGTGATGTTTGGTTTGCTTATTTCTTTTAGAATTTTTGCATAAAGCTACTCAGTTTCCCCTAAGTTAGAGCTAATAACTGCCTTTCCTCTAGTCCAATATCTGCTCCTCATTGACCGAAGAGTAGGTTTTGACCCTCACACTTATAACGCACCCACAGCCTGAAAGTTTTGTGTGTGTGGTAATCACGTATCATTGTAATGATGATATATCAGTTTAGAAAGATTATTTCTAATACTTCAAACATGAACACGTTAATATTGTATGCTCATAAAAATTATAAAGCATTATCAGAATCAAATTACGATATCTGTGAACCCTTTCAATGCGAAATGGGTATATTTTGTTGGAAAGTTGCGGTTTTTGCTACACAGTTTCAAAACCACTAAAACATGTTGTTTATTATTTCACGATAGAATCCTCTTTTTTTTTACCTTTTTAATTCTACTGGTCTCAACTACATAACTTACTAATTTTAGTGCTACACACTTTGCGGACATAGAGTATTGAGAACTTATCTTGTGGATTTGATTTTCCTGGGATGATAGGAAGGGAAATCTTATCTTACAAAAGTGAAAACGTAGTTGATCCTGTTTGTGTTTTTGTTTTCAAGTGTATTCTGGCTAAACAGCGATAAACAGTTTCAGAAAAGCCTCAAGATTTATTTCAAAACTTGCTGTTGAATAAATGTGGTAACCACGTGATGAAAAGATCTAACAACATATAGTGTAACTGCCAGAAAAGTTGGGTGTTCCCTTGGGTCGCATTATATGCGCAGCCACGGTAACTTCTTATGTGCGGGGATGTAGAGAAAGGGCAGCTAGCATATCCCGTAGATTCTACGCCGCAATTCGCACATACAAACAAATTTCATGCCGTTGGCCCTACGGCACAACGTAGCAAAAGGGTTAATATAACATATTGATACTTAGATACGATTCCTATGTACTGGACGAGTGACAAATATGGAACTACCAAAAAACTGGGACCGGTTCAAACGGAATTATCTGAAATAACGCGTCAATAAGTGAAGAACAAAGGTGTCAATAATAAGTGAAGAACAAGCGTGTCAATAATAAGTGAAGAAAAACCGTGTCAATAATAAGTGAAGAACAAAGTTTCAATAAGTGAAGAACAACGTGTCAATAAGTGAAGAACAACGTGTCAATAATAAGTGAAAAACAAACGTGTCAATAATAAGTGAAGAACAAAGTGTCAATAAGTGAAGAACAACGTGTCAATAAGTGAAGAACAACGTGTCAATAATAAGTGAAGAACAAAGTGTCAATAAGTGAAGAACAAACGTGTCAATAATAAGTGAAGAACAACGTGTCAATAATAAGACAAAAACAAACGTGTCAATAAGTGAAAGATCAAACAATTGGTCACATTAAGATCTAAAGAACACGACGAATATTCTTCGCCAGAAGCCTCGTGCTCACGCTTCTCCCTTCGATGACGTTACTGTCGAGTCTGCCATTACGATTCGGCTTTGTCAACTAAGTAAGTTTAAATAACACCAGCATATTCATCCATATACTTTGAAACAGCCAGGACAACAACGATAAAAGTGTACATCTGAGATCTCACTATATTGCATTATTTTATCTGGAGAAACCTTCACGGAACAGTTCATTTCAAAGTATTTTGTTGCATTTTTATAAATTTTATAGTAGAATGTGTCAGCCTGTTCACCCGAAATGCTTCCTTTAAGATACGTCACCATGATACTGAAGTGTGGAACTCGTCACCTTTATGGCACAAAACCTATTTTAGAATTGTTCTGATTCGGACAGCCGATCACTAAGTCAAACACAGAAATTCGACCTCGAGCCTCTATCTATGAAAACTCTAAACAGCCCTATGTTAATTTCAGCATCTTTTTTGATAAAAAGATGTAAAAATAAAACATATGTAATAACTGTTACTTGATTTACTTCTTTCTCCTTTTCTCATTAAAACAAATCTGAGAAATTGGGTAAGATCGTTTTGAAATTATTATCCAGTATTACTTTGTTTGTTTGTTTAGGATTTTCGTTCATAAATACAGGACCTATTTACGTATAGTCATCTTTATTACTGAACTGATAGCTTAGAAGGAAGGCAGATAGTCAACACACCCACCGCCAACTCTTGAGCTAGTTCTGACCATCATTATTACAGCACATCCACAGCTCTGAAAGGCTGAATGAGTTTTTGTCGTAACGGATTCATAGTCCGGGCGTACTGACCATAGTCCACGTTTCGTCCTCTGCGCTACACCAAATGTAAAACAAGATTCACTCATTAGAAGAACTGTCACAGACAGAAATGTCAAATTGGTGGTGTTCAGAGCACAGGAGAAACTTAAGAGGAATCCAGAACACAGAAGAAACGTTTTAAGAGTAATTCAGAACACAGGAGAAACGTTTTAAGAGGAATTCAGAACACAAAAGAAACGTTTGAAGAGAAATCCAGAACACAGGAGAAACGTTTTAAGAGTAATTCAGAACACAGGAGAAACGTTTTAAGAGGAATTCAGAACACAGAAGAAACGTTTTAAGAGAAATCCAGAACACAGGAGAAACGTTTAAGAGGAATCCAGAATACAGGAAAAACGTTTTAAGAGGAATTCAGAACACAGGAGAAACGTTTTAAGAGGAATTCAGAACACAGAAAAAAACGTTTTAAGAGAAATCCAGAACACAGGAGAAACGTTTTAAGAAGAAAAATGATGTTTTAATCTAGTATCGTATGACTTAATATCCTACAACTTATTAATTTTTTCTTTCTAAATACGGTTCTGTAAAAACGTAAAAAATAACTGAAATATCAAGAAGCAGCTTGTAGAATTTCTTTTCAACGAAACAGAAAACTGATTAAATAAAAAACAGAAGTATTCAAAAAGCTGAACAGTTATTGAGTAAAGTTATTTAATGTTCATTCCAGTACAAAGCTGAAGTTTTCAAAAACCTGAAGTTATTGAGTAAAGTTATTTAATGTTCATTTCAGTACAAAGCTGAAGTTATTGAGTAAAGTTATTTAATGTTCATTTCAGTACAAAGCTGAAGTTTTCAAAAAACTGAAGTTATTGAGTAAAGTTATTTAATGTTCATTTCAGTACAAAGCTGAAGTTTTCAAAAAGCCGAACAGTTATTGAGTAAAGTTATTTAATGTTCATTTCACTACAAAGCTGCACAATGGTTCATCTTCACGCTGTCCCAAAGTCTAGCGTTAAAAGCCCTGAAGTTTAGTGCTGAGCCACTCACTAGGGGGAATAATATTTTTTAGATAACTGAGATCCTTCCATTCAGATTTCTAATTACAAGCCTGTTTGCTAGTATTAGAGCACCCAGGAGCAACAAACGTTACAATTTTATGATAATAATAATATGCATAACTTCACGCATAAAAACATTTAATCGAGATGTTATTAAAATCAAACTTAAAAAAACGACACAAAACTATTTTCCCATATTAAATAAAGAGTGATAATTACGAACACGAATATCTTTAACTTTTTTTTTCAGTGTATTTACCACCATAAATATTCAACCCATTAATATAAAACGTATTTTTCCAAAGACTTGAATTTAACCGCAAAAGTTGAGCGAACTTCGTAAAACATTATTGGGATTACAGCCGAAAATGTTAACACGAGGTTATTCAAATGTTTATTCAGTGGTTCTAGTCATTATGAGTTTTAATTTTCTTGTATACTGAGATTTATATCATTATAAACTCATCTCCAAGTTATCTATGTCAGACCTCATTAATTAATAATTATTTTCGAGTTCTGCTTTTGATTGGAAATTATTAATAATAATAATTATGTTTCCTCCTAGTTGTAGACCACAGCTCATTCTCCTTTACATTAACGACAGAATACGAGGTCATTAGAAACTCGTGGAGGCCACGCTGATGTAATACGGCTATTTAGTTTAGAACATTTTCAAATTAATCTAAACACAGGACAGAGACGTAATTTATTCCATTAAACAGTTTGTTTATTTGTCTTTCAGAATAAAGCCACACAATGGCTTATCTGTGATGAGCTCATCATGGGCATCGAAACTCGATTTTTAGCATT
>NW_013675017.1:2188-3141 GCF_000517525.1 Limulus polyphemus | reverse complement strand
CTATCTGTGATGAGCTCATCATGGGCATCGAAACTCGATTTTTAGCATTATAATTGTTTGTAATTAAGCACAACGCTACACAATGGCTATCTGTGATGAGCTCATCATGGGCATCGAAACTCGATTTTTAGCATTATAATTGTTTGTTTGTTTGTAATTAAGCACAACGCTACACAATGGGCTATCTGTGCTCTGCCTACCACGGGTATTGAAACCCGTATTCTAGCGTTATAATCAAAGATACTTTCCGCTGAGCCACTGCTGGAGGTCCATCAAACAGACTCTGTTGAATGTAGATCTAACGTATCCAGCCCCCCTTCCCCCGTGGCCCAGTGGTTTAGTCGGAGGGCTTATAACGCTAAAAATCTGGTTTAGTTACTCGCGGTGGGCAGAATAGAAATAGCCTGTTATGTAACTTTGTGCTTGTGTGTGTTTCACTCGAAACAACCAAATACAAACGAAAACGTTATGTACCCTACATCAACCATTTCAGGCAACAAGTAATGAACTGCTTTGAAATGGTCGAGGAATGGTTCATAATTCATCTAGTCGTAGCATATGATTACAATACTCTGGTCCCAATTCATTTTAACTTTGTCACGACTTTCCGTTTCTACACATCAGGTACGGAATCGCTAACAAATAATCTTGAAAGAGAAGTTTGGAATTGCGAATTTTCTCACTAAAACTTCTCCTGCAACACAGTGTTTTGCATACATGTCTATAATGGTCATAAGACTTTCACTAAGTAGTAAATGTAGCCTTATGTTTTCGTGCCAAGGCCATATGTGTATATACACGTATGTGTTATGTACATATGTGTATATATACGTATGTATTATGTACATATATATATATACGTATGTGTTATGTACATATATATATACGTATGTATTATGTACATATATATATATACGTATGTGTTATGTACATATATATATACGTATGTATTA
>NW_013675017.1:0-1403 GCF_000517525.1 Limulus polyphemus | reverse complement strand
CTGAGTGTGTGTGTGTACATATATATATATGTACACATAGTGTTATGAATCTAATGTCTTCTGATCAATATCACTAAACACACACACAGACAACTTTCATTGACCAGTTCACTTATACCAAGCAACGATAATAAAGTGTCCCCACTCCTGGGGGTACACGTACATAGGAACGACGACAATATTTCCTGGTGATTATTCACGTACACCTACACGTTTACCTTCACGACAACCTCTCATCTAGCCTGTATTCGTTGAGACAGAGAACCCCGTGGAGTCGCCAGAACACTACTTTTTGCATTAGTAGTTAATTTACAATACTGTTTGCAGATACAAACGACCTCTGGTTTTTACAAACTGGCTGGATCTTTAGCAACGATCTTACGCTCGTTCCGAGGGGACTCGGCAGCAATTATCACTATTCGTGTGAAAACAGCTAAAGTAAACTGATTACTCTTTAAAACTCTGTCAATTTCCTAACCCGTAACTAGATACCGAATTCAAACGATGCTGTATATCTAAACCCACAATTCCTCGTGATCAACCGAGTTTTCCTCGTAAAAAGCCTTTTCCTTTCCAATTGTAGCTGGTACATCATAGAACGAAACTATACATTATACTGGATACGAGAAGAAATTCCTGAGTTTGTATTTATTATACTCACCTTCAAGTGTCTCTGTCTGCACAGACTTTCAGTATCTTATTCAGCGTTAACTGTTTCATTCTCTTTCTTGCAGTTCTTAGAATCTCACTAATAAAAGTACCCCCCCCCCCGGCCGAAACTAGCGAAACCGCATACTGTAAGTAAGTATAAGTATATTACTTGTGAAACTTTAAACTTTTCTATTTAGTTTCGTTATAGCTTTCTGTTTAATGTTTACAAAAAAAAGCGACTAACACACTCAGTAAAAACAAAACAAAAAGAAAACGATTTTATTCAAACCCGACGTTTCGGGCCACGCCTTTCTCAAGGGTTAGAGCGTCAAAAACAAATATAAGCTGACAACACGAACAATTTAAATCTGACTTAACGATAGTAATTTATCGCATGCACGTTTAAACGGAATTCAAGTCACTAAGCGACAGGAAAAACGAAAGATATCGGACAAATATTAATACTAGTTTCGTTTCGAGTTTACGTACTGAATATATTACAATTTACAGCTTTTACACGAAGGAAGAATATTTTTGTAGAACAGGTACGACGTTTCGATCACTGGTGCCCTTGAGAACGATCGCAACGTCGTTCCTGTTCTAAAAAAACATTCTTACTCTAAAAGCTGTTTGCTTGTTTGTTTGTAAATTATGCACAAAACTACACAATGGGCTATCTGTGCGCTGCCCACCACGGGTATCGAAACCCGGATTCTAGCGTTGTAAGTCCGCAGACATACCGCTGTGCCACT
>NW_013675016.1:20295-23804 GCF_000517525.1 Limulus polyphemus | reverse complement strand
AGTCCTGTTTGTGTGGACCTTCACTTGAGTTATCGTTGTATAAGTAATGCATAACAAGCCCTTTTTGTTTGAACCTTCATTTGAGTTATCATTGTATAAGTAATACATAAGAAGTCTTGTTTGTATGAACCTTCATTTGAGTTATCGTTGTATAAGTAATACATAAGAAGCCCTGTTTGTTTGAACCTTCATTTGAGTTATCATTGTATAAGTAATACATAAGTTTTGTTTGCCTAAACCTTCGTTTGAGTTATTATTGTATAAGTAATGCATAACAAGCCCTGTTTGTTTGAACCTTCATTTGAGTTATCATTGTATAAGTAATGCATAACAAGCCCTGTTTGTTTGAACCTTCATTTGAGTTATCGTTGTATAAGTAATACATAAGAAGCCCTGTTTGTTTGAACCTTCATTTGAGTTATCATTGTATAAGTAATACATAAGAAGTCTTGTTTGTGTGAACCTTCGTTTCAGTTATCATTGTATAAGTAATGCATAACAAGCACTGTTTGTTTGGACCTTCATTTGAGTTATCGTTGTATAAGTAATACCTAAGAAGCCCTGTTTGTTTGAACCTTCATTTGAGTTATCATTGTATAAGTAATACATAAGAAGTCTTGTTTGTGTGAACCTTCGTTTGAGTTATCATTGTATAAGTAATACATAAGAAGCCCTGTTTGTTTTAACCTTCATTTGAGTTATCATTGTATAAGTAATACATAAGAAGTATTTCGACTTTTTTTACGAAACACAACAATGCTGTGTGGAGCAATAGTCATTCGATACTTCTACGAAACACAACAATGCTATATTGATGTCAGAAACTATGTTAAGTCATGTTCGCCATTTTTCAATTAAAGGATTTTACTTATACTTCTTCATGGCATAGCTATATATTATGTTGTTGTTAGGCTTAAGATACTTCTACGGTAAGTGTCTGTGACTTGTTAGCGATACATTCAACGATAAATGAGCATCACACACTTCCCATATTTTCAAAATAATTTATATATATTCGGAACAAGTTAAACGTATGTACAACAAATTCTTTACACTATAAATATTATAGACATATCATAAACACTATATAGTTATTCTTGTCAAAAGTCCACTTAGGCCTATTCAATTGCTTTAGAATTTCAGTTAATAGGCCAAACTACCATTCCCTATTACTATCGTACTAGTATTCTGTGTATAGTTCACTTACAATTGCGGCGCGAGCTACCGCAGTCGTATACTACTCTTTCAGTAATCGTTTGGTCTTCTTTCTTCAAACTATCCTCTGTTCCTTTTGTCAAAGTGCACTCAGGCTGATTCAATTACTTTATAATAACGCTTTGACGGAATAAATTATGATTCTTTTCTCCTTTTCTACTGTTTGTCTTACTCCAACATATTAAACGTTAGGCCTATCACTTTATGGCAGTTAACTTCAAGCCAAACTATTCCTTGGCCATGACTTTATTCTCTTCTGCTATTGTCTGTTTGATATTCCCGCTCGTCTCACACTATTCATATGTATATCATTTAATCGTCTGCCTGCCCTCTAGAAATCTTTATATTCTTGACGTCAATGTATTGCACGCGACATTCTATAGTTTCAGCATCAATAAATTATAAACGCAACAAATGTCTGCTTTTAACTCTCTTATTATAAAAAAACTAAGCAATCATAAGATATTATTACTTCACAAAATAAATTAATTAATACTACCTACACTAAACAGCCTTTTATATCATCACAGCAGAATAATAGTCATTCGAAACTTCTACAAAACACAACAATGTTATCAATACCATGCAGTGTTGCAACTGAAATCCGGGGTCTATTTTCCTCTATGTTTTTTTTGTTTGTTTGTTTCTTATCTAGAGAATTTGACTCCCGTATGAATGAATATAAATTTTTGCATTCTGTTTTGGGAAATTAATACTTTTTAAATCCCAAAGTTGGAGGAAACTATTGTTGTGAATTACATACTAGATGAAGAAACACAGTAAATATGAAATTATTAGTTAATCTTATATTCCAGGATTTACAGTTCAATTATTTAATGTTTTAAGAACCATCAAAAGTTTTGAACCATATTCCAACCTATGAATAAAATAAAGGAAATGTTGGGGTATACCAAAGATAAAACAGAAATCCAGACAAGACTGGAACTTGTAAAATATAATATGAATGCTGTTGTACTAAAAAGATCTTAAAGTGAAGATTACAGGAACATAAATAACAATAAAACAGAAAATTCAGTTCTTCCAAAAAACGTACAAACAACACAATTTTTGTTGTTTTTAAACACAAAGCCACACAAAGGATGTCTATGCTCTGCCCACCACTGGTATCGAAACATTCCTATAATTGTACAGTTTTTGAATATCCACGAATCATTGGAAATAGTAAAATTAAAAAAAACAAGTATCAAATAGAGTTGAAGCCATCAAGTTGCTTCATTGATGTATGGCGTGACATATCATAAACGTTTGTTTGTTTGTTTGTTATTAAGCACAAAGCTACACAATGGGCTATCTGTGCTCTGTTCAAGGATAAAAAGTAATATTTTCTGTAAATAAACCAAAACCTCAGTACTGATAAAGAATCTCATGGTATTCAACAAACGATGTAATCTTTGAGGATAAACATCACGTTTCTGAGTAAATAAACTGGAACCTCAGTGCTGATAAACCAAAATGATGTAATCTCTTAGGATAAAGAGCATTTTATTCTAACTATGAACGATCGGTACATGTAGAAATGAATAAAAACCCTATAACCAGAGTGCTTTCGAAAGATGAACCTTTCTTCTTCATGGGCAAACTGTTTCTTCAGGGGCAAACAGTTTGTCCCTGAAGAAAAAGAAAGGTTCACCTTTCGAAAGCGCTCGGGTTATAGTGTGTTTATTCATTTCTATCAAGACTTCTTGAACCTACGTGTTTTTTTAACATTATGAACGATCGGTACTTGTGTAATGTTTAAAATCAAAGTTCCATGTTTACACAATTAAAAGTTTATTACGCTATCAACGCTTTCACTTAAAAAACGCTCTTCATATTTCACGTTACGAAGGACCTCTATGTCGTCTTTAGGAGTTATTTCAGTAGGTCAGGAGGTATTACTTGTCAGTGTTATTTACATAAACCACTGGTGAACGTTTATGACGCCCCCCAGTGGTACAGCGGTATGTCTGCGGACTTACAACGCAAAAATCCGGGTTTCGATACCCGTGGTGGACCAGAATCTCAAGAACTCACAAAGTATCACATGGTAACTAACAACGATGTAGTCCACAAAGTATCACATGGTAACTAACAACGATGTAGTCTTTAAGGATAAACAAACCAGAATCTCAAAAACTCACAAAGTATTACCCAGTAACTAATAACGATGTAGTCTTTAAGGATAAACAAACCTGAATCTCAAAAACTCACAAAGTATCATATGGTAACTAACAACGATGTAGTCTTTAAGGATAAACAAAAGTTCTTGAGATTCTGGTTTGTTTATCCTTAAA
>NW_013675016.1:13720-19295 GCF_000517525.1 Limulus polyphemus | reverse complement strand
GACAAAACCTTGTCGAAACGTTGTACATTTGCTGTTATATTAAAGTTTTTCTTCATTTACCCATTCAAGTCGTCTCCAGCCATTATTAGTCTCAAAGTGGGTTCCTCGTCATCGAATTTACATTGTTGTTGGTTAGCATGTGATACTTTGTGGTCTTTCAGTAAAATATAGTCGTGTTTATTTTATCGTATGTACTTGGGTTTATCCCGTATAAAGTCATCAAGAAGTGAGATAATCATGAGGAAGATTTTCTTTAGGTTTACCTAATTATTCCACGCATGTTCAGTCTGATCCGGTTACTTGACCGGCTGTTAAGTACAAACTTTAATAAACAGGTATTACATCATAAGTATTATGTAATACTTTGTTATATAATTAATTGCTCTGTAATACTATTAAAATATTAAATTATACATGTATTACTTCTATAATTCGTATTTCTTACCACTAGATGGCAAGGAAATAGCATGTTATTCAGGGTTTAAAACATAAAGTATAATAAAAGTCTAGTTTAATTTTCTTTCTTTCCAAGCCTGCATCCAAACTTATTATTTTCTTGTTATTTTATTACGTCTTCAAGTTTTTTCCCCATAAGTACTCCAATTGTAGGTCGACTAGTTCACTAACGAATTTGTTCACTGCGCAAGTCAGTAAACACTTCAAACATCTGTACTGTCAGCAGGCTGTCTATATCACATTTACTTTTCTCTGCGTTTTACATATTTTTCCAAACAGTCCACCGAGAAAGGTTTGCTGATTCAAAAACTTGCCACTAGGAGTACCTGTTTTTTCTGATGGAAGATTAGTTTGAGGAGCATGAACTGCCCCAACAGACCCGATCTGTGATGATGAGTCTTTACTACTAGCGTTTAATGAAGACGTGTGAAAGGAGACTGACTGTAAAAGAATAATAACAAAAGTAGAGTAACAACAGATAAAAATTATAACAGACACCACAAAATAAGGGAGGTCTACTTGTCATATAGGCCCGAGTTGTCGATTTCTTTGTTTAACAAACATAAAATAACATCATTTTTCATACATATATTGTCTACCTTATTTCACGATTGCAGTAGTATTGAAGTGTTTCTCGGTCTAACGTTAACACATTTACACGTATCTAAGATACACTATCTAATTGTTGGTTGTACACGTATCTAAAATATTCTATCTAATTGTTGGTTGTACACGTATCTAAAATATTCTATCTAGTTCTTGGTTGTACACGTATCTAAATAAAGATATTCTATCTAATTGTTGGTTATACACGTATCTAAAATATTCTATCTAATTGTTGGTTATACACGTATCTAAAATATTCTATCTAATTGTACACAAACAACTTTAGATTGAATATCATAACTACACACAAACCTCTTCGACCAGACTTTTTCATCTCTGTAAACAAACAACTTTAGATTTAATATCCTAACTACACAAAAACCTCTTCGACCAGACTTCTTCATCTCTGGAAACAGACAACTTTAGATTGAATATCCTAACTACACACAAACCTCTTCGACCAGACTTTTTCATCTCTGTAAACAAACAACTTTAGATTTAATATCCTAACTACACACAAACCTCTTCGACCAGACTTCTTCATCTCTGGAAACAAACAACTTTAGATTGAATATCCTAACTACACAAAAGCCTCTTCGACCAGACTTCTTCATCTCTGGAAACAAACAACTTTAGATTGAATATCCTAACTACACACAAACCTCTTCGACCAGACTTCTTCATCTCTGGAAACAAAGAACTTCAGATTGAATATCCTAACTACACACATATATGCAGGTCAGAATAATATCAAATTATGTATTTTGCGTGTTAAGCGTCAGTTTCAAATACTCTACTTTACAAGAGTTTTTTTCTTAAGGATTTTAGCACCGATTTTCAAACTACATTTCGCACAGAAAGTTAGGTAAACACTTGGATTTTACTTCAGAAATATCACATACATGTACATTAATAAATAGTTATAAATGCAGGTAACAACAACTAACACTTTATCAAGACAATTAACATCAATCAGAATAATTGACAGAAGGACAGATAGCTACCATTAGTCATCACACGATAACACAGTTAAAACTAATCAGAATGTTCTGGGGATATTTAACACCAGTTATCAGATGGACAGATAGCTACCATTAGTCATCACACGATAACACAGTTAACACTAATTAGAATGTTCTGGTGATGACTAACACCAGTTATCAGATGGACAGATAGCTACCATTAGTCAAACACACGATAACACAGTTAACACTAATCAGAATGTTCTGGGGATATCTAACACCAGTTATCAGATGGCCAGATAGCTACCATTAGTCATCACACGATAACACAGTTAAAACTAATCAGAATGTTCTGGGGATATCTAACACCAGTTATCAGATGGACAGATAGCTACCATTAATCAAACACACGATAACACAGTTAAAACTAATCAGAATGTTCTGGGGATATCTAACACCAGTTACCAGAAAGACAGATAGCTACCAACAGTCAAACACACGATAACACAGTTAAAACTAATCAGAATGTTCTGGGGATATCTAACACCAGTTACCAGAAGGACAGATAGCTACCATTAGTCAAACACACGATAACACAGTTAAAACTAATCAGAATGTTCTGGTGATGACTAACACCAGTTATCAGATGGACAGATAGCTACCATTAGTCATCACACGATAACACAGTTAACACTAATTAGAATGTTCTGGTGATGACTAACACCAGTTATCAGATGGACAGATGGCTACCATTAGTCAAACACACGATAACACAGTTAAAACTAATCAGAATGTTCTGGGGATATCTAACACCAGTTATCAGATGGACAGATAGCTACCATTAGTCATCACACAATGAAACGGTTAACATTAGCCATAAGGGACAGGGTTACACATACAGTTAACCTCAGTTGTTATTGAGTTAAAAATAGATAACAGCACTTACTAGTCAGTTAAAATAATTTCACATCAGCTAATATTGGCTTAAAAACAATTAATATAAGCTGTTAGTGGGTGGGTTCATGTTGAAGTAGTAAATATAGGGTTAAAACAGTTAACGTAAATTATTAGTCGGTTAAGAACAGCTAATGTAAGTTATTAGCGGGATTAAACAGTGTTAGCATCTGTTATGAGTGAGTTCAAATGAATTAACAACAGTTATTAAAGAAGTACAAATATTTTACATTGATCATGGAGGTCAACTAAAGAAGTAGAATGTTTCAGGTTTAGAACTGATGAATATTAGTACACCACTTACTCCTCGATGTTTCTTTTCTACTACTATGCTTTTCACAGACTTCTGTTTCTCCTGTTCTGCCTCCAACCGCAAATTTTTCCATTTCACACATCTACAGGATATTAAATTCTCGTCAATCATTTTTAAATAAGTAAAAATAAAAAACATCACTAATCAAACTGTTGCTATCCTATTTATTAATTAATATAAGACAAAATATTCAAACGAATTATATATGGTTATTAACTCGTACAAAAGTTAGAGTGTTTCAAATCTAATTATTCTTACTTCTTCTGCCGTAAACTTGACGTTATAAAAATAAGTTTGAAATTTGTTCACGTGAAACTAGAACAAACTGAAAACAAAGTAACTTACTTCTATGATCGACTCCTTCAGATCATCTATAAACTTAGTACGGTCATGACTACTTCTGGCGTTAAATGTCAGTAAGACTTTTTTGTCAACCTTTTGTGCAAGCCTTATTCCATAGAGATAATCTGTGATAAAAGAATCACCATTTGTATATTGCTGACATATTAATAAAATTTAACTAACATACAATATTATTTAAAAACATTTTACCATTATATGTTAAAGATTTAAACAGCAATCAAAAACTTATAAAAATATATTGACATTCTTTCATTTTTGACAATGTTATATGAATGAACAAGAATCAACGTGCACAATGCTAAAAAAACTTTTAGGAAATCTTTTATACGTGAATTACTAAATGCAATAATATTTCATACATACATGTTTTACTGCAAAAACAACTTTAAAACTTCAAACATTTCTCGCAGTTCTAACATTACTGCACGAGAAACAATATTTGTTGCCTTGCTAAGTGCCAAGCCCACTGTAAGGTTCGAACTTAGAATTTTAGCATTATATGCTCTCAGGATTGCCGCTGAGCCACCGAAGATGCCATATTTAAAACCCAATATGTCTCACAGTCATATTTTAACATCGATGTTAATGATTCTGTATACAGCTTTCATTGGCTATGATAAAGTGATCTATAAAACACCTTTCAACAACGCTAACTTTACTGTATACATTGGATATGATAAAGTGATCTATAAAACAACACTTTTCAACAACACTAACTTTACTATATACATTGGCTATGATAGAGTGATCTATAAAACACCTTTCAACAACACTGACTTAACTGTATACATTGGCTATGATAAAGTGATCTATAAAACACTTTTCAACAACACTAACTTAACTGTATACATTGGCTATGATAAAGTGATCTATAAAACAACACTTTTCAACAACACTAACTTTACTATATACATTGGCTATGATAAAGTGATCTATAAAACACCTTTCAACAACACTGACTTAACTGTATACATTGGCTATGATAAAGAGATCTATAACACACCTTTCAACAACACTAACTTTACTGTATACAATGGCTATGATAAAGTGATCTATAACACACCTTTCAACAACACTGACTTAACTGTATACATTGGCTATGATAAAGTGATCTATAAAACACTTTTCAACAACACTAATTTTACTGTATACATTGGCTATGATAAAGTGATCTATAAAACACCTTTACTGTGATTTGCATACTCAAGAAGGATAAGAAAAAGGTCACAAGACACTTACGGGGCGTTTCGAAAAGGTCAAATGTCATTTCACACAAAGAAAAAAAATGCCTCAAAGTGTACGTGATAATGGATTTCTTCTTGCTCATGATTTTAGTAACCTTTAAGAGAAGAGTAAAAGCAATATTCAAATATTCTACAAAACTATAAAATCATTCATTCTAAAAGTAAGAAAATATCTTCAGAAAATGTCCAGGAAATCGTTGTAATTATGAGTCTTACCGTTACATAATGAGATAGAATAAAGTTAGTGAATAACGGTGAAACACTTTCACAGACATAGACATAATGAGACAGAACAAAGTCAGTAAATAACGGCGAAACATTGTCAAAGATAATAACGTGTAGACCTAGACATAATGAGACAGAACAAAGTCAGTAAATAATAGGTGAAACATTGTCACAGATAATAACGTGCAGAACTAGACATAATGAGACAGAACAAAGTCAGTAAATAATGGTGAAACATTGTCACAGATAATAACGTGTAGACCTAGACATAATGAGACAGAACAAAGTCAGTGAATAATGGTGAAACATTGTCACAGATAATAACGTGTAGACCTAGACATAATGAGACAGAACAAAGTCAGTAAATAATGGTGAAACATTGTCACAGATAATAACGTGTAAACCTAGACATAATGAGACAGAACAAAGTCAGTGAATAATGGTGAAACATT
>NW_013675016.1:9689-13553 GCF_000517525.1 Limulus polyphemus | reverse complement strand
ATAATGAGACAGAACAAAGTCAGTAAATAATGGTGAAACACTGTCACAGATAATAACGTGTAGACCTAGACATAATGGAACAGAACAAAGTCAGCGAATAATGGTGAAACATTGTCACAGATAATAACGTGCAAACCTAGACAGAACAAAGTCAGTGAATAATGATGAAACATTGTCACAAATAATAACGTGTAGACCTAGACATAAAGTGAACAGAACAAAGTCAGCAAATAATGGTGAAACATTGTCACAGATAATAACGTGTAGACCTAGACATAATGAGACAGAACAAAGTCAGCAAATAATGGTGAAACATTGTCACAGATAATAACGTGTAGACCTAGACATAATGAGACAGAACAAAGTCAGTGTATAATGGTGAAACATTGTCACAAATAATAACGTGCAAACCTAGACAGAACAACGTCAGTGAATAATGATGAAACATTGTCACAAATAATAACGTGCAAACCTAGACATAATGAGACAGAAAACACAGTAATTAATGATGAAACCCTGTTACAGATTAAGACATAATGAGACAAAATAAAGTCAGTGACTGAATAGGATCATATAACTGAACTATTTACACACCTTTTATTAACTAAGTACTTAAGTTTCAGCCATCACTAAACCTGTAATCTATATACAAACATCTGACTAAAATAACCTTACCATCAGAATGTCATTAAAAAGGAACACTTCTCGTTTATGAAGACCCTCTCTTGCTTTCCTATTAATGTCATAAACTTCACAAAGTCGGTAGTAACAGATAAGTCTTCTATGAGGCTGCGCAAGGTTCTGAAACTAAACACAGACAGCTTTAGTATCATGAAGTTATCAGTAAATGACCAGTCTGTGTGAAACTGTGAAGGTTCTGAACGTAAACACATACAGCTTTAGTATCATGAAGTTATCAGTAAATGACCAGTCTGTGTGAAACTGTGAAGGTTCTGAACGTAAACACAGACAGCTTTAGTATCATGAAGTTATCAGTAAATGACCAGTCTGTGTGAAACTGTGAAGGCTCTGCAAGTAAAATTCGTTAACTGACTCAACATTGTTTAACACTACAAAACTGTCGTCAACATATGTCCTGTAATACACAGACTTAAAACGTCCAGGACAGGACTGTAACCAAACTGTGTCGTCAACGTTTCTCCTGTAATACACAGACTTAAAACGTTCAAGACAGGACTGTAACCAAACTGTGCCGTCGACATATCTTCTGTAGTAAACAGGCTTAAGACGTTCAAGACAGGACTGTAACCAAACTGTGTCGTCAACGTTTCTCCTGTAATACACAGGCTTAAAACTTTCTGGACAGGACCTGTAACTAAATTTGTTTATGGAAGCACAGAAACAAGGCTGATGCCCATAGCCACCGCATCAATGCGTTCATATATTTTAAAAATAAAAATGTTACTGTTTTACCGCAAAACGTAAACGTGTTTTTAAAAGATTTTATCTGGCATAGTTTGATTCTCAGCAAACAGAGGGTTAGATCAAAGATCAGTGGTTTCGTCTCGAAGCATATTTCTAAACAATGACTTTACATCATAATTAGCACATCGTCTTTAAACAGCTTCAACAGTGTCAATACATCATTCTAAGTAATAAATATAAGTTTATAGAAAGTAGGAATAATCGTACATCAACCGTCGAAACTAAACTTACCTTTTAAATCAAAGGAAGATAGCGACATAATGGACTATATGTATCAAAACACCATAGAAGCTGGCTCACAGTATGGAATATTATATGTACTCCATAAAGGATGCAAAGTTAGACCAACTGCTTCTAGTGTAAGCACTTATAATTAACCATTAGCACAATTTCTAACCCTCGTTTTGAAAGAGTTTGTACAGACTAAATATTCTGTTAAAGGTATTTTGCACAATTAAGTTGCTTTGTATATTTTTTTCTTACTGTCAGACTTTCTGCATAGCGGCGATCAAACCTTGTTTCGCCTCATTTGGATTTTTGTGATCTATCGTTTCGTCTATTTGAGCCTTAGTTCTTGAAACTAGACCTATGTCTATCAATAAGCCAAGTAATTTACTAAATAAAATAAGGATGTCAAACAGGTAAGATGTGATCAGTAGAGGATTAAAATTGGGTTATTGTTTCCCTAGCAACATTGAGCCTCCACACTTACCGGTTTTTTGCCCACTATTGCTTGTTGAATCTTGAGAACCTGTGACACATGATCAGACAGGATTGAAATTGGGTTATTTTTTCCCTAGCAACATTGAGTCTCCACACTTACCGGTTTTTTGCCCACTATTGCTTGTTGAATCTTGAGAACCTGTGACACATGATAAGACAGGATTGAAATTGGGTTATTGTTTCCCTAGCAACATTGAGTCTCCACACTTACCGGTTTTTTGCCCACTATTGCTTGTTGAATCTTGAGAACCTGTGACACATGATCAGACCCTGGCTTAAATTCACTGGATTTGATTCTTTCATAGATCGCTGCCAACATATCTCTGTCAAGGTCATACCCATCATCTATTCCTAGGAAATTATATACCATTAAAAACCTGTGGTCGTTAACACAGTAGTCAACCTCCTCGGTCTCCTGTATCTAATAACAGATCTAAAAACTTACAGTGTACAGTCTCTCCAGTCTCCTGTATCTAATAACAGATCTAAAAACTTACAGTGTACAGTCTTTCCAGTCTCCTATATCTGATAACAGATCTAAACACTTACAGTGTTGTTCAACCTCCTCGGTCTCCTATATCTAATAACAGATCTAAAACCTTACAGTGTTGTTCAACCTCCCCAGTCTCCTGTATCTAGTAACAGATCTAAAAACTTACAGTGTACAGTCTCTCCAGTCTCCTATATCTAATAACAGATCTAAAAACTTACAGTGTACAGTCTCTCCCGTCTCCTATATCTAATAACAGATCTAAAAACTTACAGTGTTGTTCAACCTCCTCGGTCTCCTATATCTAATGACAGTTTTAACAACTTACGGAGCTCAACCTCCCCAGTCTCCTCTATCTAATGACAGTTTTAACAACTTACAGTGTTGAACCTCCCCAGTTTCCTGTACCTAATAACAGATCTAACATCCAACAGTGTTCAACTTCCCAAGACTCCTGTATCTAATGACAGTTTTAACAACTTACAGTGTACAGTGTACTTTTAAAACTTTTGCACTGAATACTACTTTCTGACTGGTTGGTTGACAACCATTCACAATTTAGATGATGATCATGTTATTGTACTTTGGTTCAGTTCATTGTCACATGATAAATTCCTGTAATATTCTTATCCTTCTTCTTCACCATTTCAATTATATATATGTATATAACTTTACCATTCATAAATGATTTTAGTACAAGTAGATACATCATTATACCTCGAACAGATGTAAACTGTACTTACATACCAAAAACATTTTAATTATCCTGAGTAAAAATGAAATTGTTATTGCTACTGTTAAACTAGAAACATTGTACTTATTGTGGCTAATACTAGAAAACATTACCTCCACTCTTCTTTGAAAGCGGAAACATTGTAATTATCTTAGATAATCCAGCAAACATTATCTCCACTCTGCTGTAAATCCAGAAACATTGTAATTATCTTAGATAATCCAGCAAACATTACCTCCACTCTGCTGTAAATCCAGAAACATTGTAATTATCTTAAATAATCCAGCAAACATTACCTCCACTCTGCTGTAAATCCAGAAACATTGTAATTATCTTAGATAATCCAGCAAACATTACCTCCACTCTGCTGTAAATCCAGAAACATTGTAATTATCTTAGATAAACTCAACAAACATTACCTCCACTCTGCTGTAAATCCAGAAACATTGTAATTATCTTAGATAAACTCAAC
>NW_013675016.1:4722-9045 GCF_000517525.1 Limulus polyphemus | reverse complement strand
AGCCACGTGTGGTTTAGTAACTAACCTTTACTTTAAAAACGTAAGTAATGCTGTTTGATATACTTGATCTAGCTGAAAAGATTGTTAAGTGGCTAGAAAGAAAGATAGAAACGTAAGACACGTGTGGTTTAGTAACTAACCTTTACTTTAAAAACGTAAGTAATGCTGTTTGATATACTTGATCTAGCTGGAAAGGTTGTTAATTGGCTAGAAAGAAAGATAGAAACGTAAGACACGTGTGGTTTAGTAACTAACCTTTACTTTAAAAACGTAAGTAATGTTGTTTGATATACTTGATCTAGCTGGAAAGGTTGTTAATTGGCTAGAAAGAAAGATAGAAACGTAAGACACGTGTGGTTTAGTAACTAACCTTTCAAAACGTAAGTAATGCTGTTTGATATACTTGATCAAGCTGGAAAGGTTGTTAAGTGGCTAGAAAGAAAGATAGAAACGTAAGACACGTGTGGTTTAGTAACTAACCTTTCAAAACGTAAGTAATGCTGTTTGATATACTTGATCTAGCTGAAAGATTGTTAATTGGCTAGAAAGAAAGATAGAAACGTAAGACACGTGTGACTTAGTGACTAACCTTTCAAAACGTAAGTAATGCTGTTTGATATACTTGATCAAGCTGGAAAGGTTGTTAAGTGGCTAGAAAGAAAGATAGAAACGTAAGCCACGTGTGACTTAGTGACTAACCTTTACTTTAAAAACGTAAGTAATGCTGTTTGATATACTTGATCAAGCTGGAAAGGGTTGTTAAGTGGCTAGAAAGAAAGATAGAAACGTAAGCCACGTGTGACTTAGTGACTAACCTTTACTTTAAAAACGTAAGTAATGCTGTTTGATATACTTGATCTAGCTGGAAAGGTTGTTAATTGGCTAGAAAGAAAGATAGAAACGTAAGCCACGTGTGACTTAGTGACTAACCTTTACTTTAAAACATAAGTAATGCTGTTTGATATACTTGATCAAGCTGAAAAGATTGTTAAGTGGCTAGAAAGAAAGATAGAAACGTTCACTTATTTTTCTTTTTAGAATTTTCACAGACAACTGCACAGAGAGCTATCTGCACATAGCTGACTCTAATTTTGAACTTACAGACTATAGAAAGACAGCTAATTAACAGCACCCAGCGCCAAATCTTGGGCTGCTCTTATGTAACCCAGTAGCTGAATTTGACCCCAAAATGCAAGCATATTTTTGCAGCAACAGGAAGCGAACTTGATTTCATCGAAATAATTTCTTAAGATAGGCCCAGCCATATGTAATTCCAATAGAGAGACTTATCATCGACATTTACGTAAACTGAAACAACTAACTTGAGTAAAGAGAGAGAGTTATCATCGACACTTAGGTAAACTGAAACAAATAAATTCAGTAAAAATAGAGAGAGTTATCATGAACAATTAGGTAAACTGAAACAACTAACTTGAGTAAAGAGAGAGAGTTATCAACGACACTTAGGTAAACTGAAACAAATAAATTCAGTAAAAATAGAGAGTTATCATCAACAGTTATGTAAACTAAAACAAATACCTTCAGTAAAAATAGAGAGAGTTATCATGAACAATTAGGTAAACTGAAACAAATAAATTCAGTAAAGAGAGAGAGTTATCATCAACAGTTATGTAAACTAAAACAAATACCTTCAGTAAAAATAGAGAGAGTTATCGTCAACAGTTATGTAAACTGAAAAAATAACTTCAGTAAAATAAAGAGTTATCGTCAACAGTTATGTAAACTGAAAAAATAACTTCAGTAAAATAAAGAGTTATCGTCAACAGTTATGTAAACTGAAAAAATAACTTCAGTAAAATAAAGAGTTATAGTCAACAGTTATGTAAACTGAAAAAATAACTTCAGTAAAATAAAGAATTATCGTCAACAGTTATATAAAATGAAACAAATAACTTCAGTAAAATATGGAGAGTTATCGTCAACAGTTATGTAAAATGAAACATGAACAGGAAAGTTTCTTCTACGCGTATTGTTTTTTTTTTTGGGGGGGGGGTTTCCTGTTTTGATGAATAGCCGTCATTTCTATGTTCGGTGTGGCTCTCCTGGGAAACCTTACAGCTTGGCAAGAAGCCCGAAAAAAATGTTGTGAAGTAATTCGACCGTCAGCTACTTGAAGGGAAAATTTTCCTCATCACGTGTAGTATACACAAGTACAAATGATCCTGTATAAAAAGCGTAAGTTCTGAAACCAAACAAATGTCTACAGTGTGATAACAAATTAGCATAGAGCGAGACAAATCAGATCAAACTGTAATAATAAAATAGCATGGGGAGAGACAGATCAGATAAAACTGTGATAACAAATTAGCATAGAGCGAGACAGATCAGATCAAACTGTGGTAATAAAATAGCATGGAGCGAGACAGATCATATAAAAACTGTGATAAAAATAGCATGGAGCGAGACAGATCAGATCAAACTGTGGTAATGAAATAGCATGGAGAGAGAAACAGATTAATAAAACTGTGGTAACAAATAGGAAGCAGTGGTACAGATCAGATCAAACTGTGGTAATGAAATAGCATGGAGCGAGACAGATCAGATCAAACTGTGGTAATGAAATAACATGGAGAGAGAAACAGATTAAATAAAACTGTGGTAACAAATAGGAAGCAGTGGTACAGATCAGATCAAACTGTGGTAATGAAATAGCATGGAGCGAGACAGATCAGATCAAACTGTGGTAATGAAATAGCATGGAGCGAGACAGATCAGATCAAACTGTGGAAATGAAATAACATGGAGAGAGAAACAGATTAAATAAAACTGTGGTAACAAATAGGAAGCAGTGGTACAGATCAGGCCAAATTGGGTTATTTTATTTAGCTTAGGTCTTGGGTTCGAATTCAGCTGTTCATTACTTTTGAAACTTATTTACAGCTCCAATACACACATGAAAAAAAACTCGTCTTTTTTACGTTTATCAAATGAAATACTGACCTTTCTACAAATCCTGATATACAAAAGAGCGTTCTTATTAAGAACTGAAAACTTGACACAATTCTCATTTTACAGAGAGGTTCGTGTTGTTAGAATCATCCATGAATTCACAGAATGGGATCAGTTTAATAGTATGTTACTCCATTCTAACAGTATATTCTACTATCCAGCCGTTTAATAGTTCCAGATAGTATTATACAACTCGAACGTTAATGTACAGGAAACTGACGAATCACTGGTCTGAATGTACGAACAAGTTAACCAGTAACAAATATGAAGGTGCATTGGAGACTTAGCGATACCCAGCACGAGAAAAGTAATTTGTACAATAAACAAAAAACTTCTCAACACAAGGTAAATAATTTAGTTTATGTTGTTATGGTTACATAATGTTAGTGTGGTGTCATTTACTAAACGCGTTCTGTATCTTTTTTACAGTGGTGTTTTATGTGTTATTACCTACGTCACGTGTACGTCCTGGATGAGATTCTCTATCATTATAACAATAGCATCATATGTAGTGTTACCTACATCACATTATCATCGTGAGTGGAAAATAACAACCTGTCTAATAGACAAATTGTTGTCTATGTCACATTATCACCGTTACTAGTGTAAAATAAACACGTCTAAGAGATACAATGTTGTCTATGTAACATTATCACCGTTACTAGGGTAAAATAAACACGTCTAAGAGATACATTGTTGTCTGTGTGACATTATAACCTTTACTAAGGTAAAACAAACACGTCTAAGAGATACAATGTTGTCTATGTGACATTATCACCTTCACTAAGGTAAAACAAACACGTCTAAGAGCTACATTGTTGTCTATGGCACATTATCACCGTTACTAGTGTAAAATAAACACGCCTAAGAGATACATTGTTGTCTATGTCACATTATCACCGTTACTAGGGTAAAACAAACACGTCTAGGAGATACATTGTTGTCTATGTCACATTATCACCGTTAATAGGGTAAAATAAACACGTCTAAGTGATACATTATTGTCTATGTCACATTATCACCGTTAATAGGGTAAAACAAACACGTCTAAGAAACAAATTGTTGTTTAACTGACATTGTCATTTTTACTAAGATAAAAGAAATACATCTAAGAAGAGATTTCCTTGAAGTTATCAGGAATGTCCATCAACCAGATAAACCAAGGTCAACAGAAGAGCGTGGTTGGAAGGTTGTCAATGTCCCTCAACCAGATATACCAAGATCAACAGAAGAGCATGGTTGGAAGTTTGTCAATATCCCCCAACCAGATATACCAAGGCCAACAGAAGAGCGTGGTTAGAAGTTTGTCAATATCCCCCAACCAGATATACCAAGGCCAACAGAAGAGCGTGG
>NW_013675016.1:0-4515 GCF_000517525.1 Limulus polyphemus | reverse complement strand
CCTCAACCAGATATACCAAGATCAACAGAAGAGCATGGTTGGAAGGTTGTCAATGTCCCCTCAACCAGATATACCAAGATCAACAGAAGAGCATGGTTGGAAGTTTGTCAATATCCCCCAACCAGATATACCAAGGCCAACAGAAGAGCGTGGTTGGAAGTTTGTCAATATCCCCCAACCAGATATACAAAGGCCAACAGAAGAGCATGGTTGGAAGTTTGTCAATAGCCCCCAACCAGATATACCAAGGCCAACAGAAGGGCATGGTTGGAAGTTTGTCAATATCCCCCAACCAGATATACCAAGGCCAACAGAAGGGCATGGTTAGAAGTTTGTCAATATCCCCCAACCAGATATACCAAGGCGAACAGAAGAGCATGGCTGGAAGGTTGTCAATGGAAAGCTGAAACATATGTGGTTTGAAGGACATATCCTTCCAACAGAAATCGCTAAGGAAGATGTTAGCGGGACAACCCAAGCTCTTCCGATGAAGACTCAGATTACAGCCACAGATGATAATTTGCTGTTAGATGATATGGACAGTGATGAGGACTGAAGGGCGTTGTTGATATTATGTATAAATGTAGAAGAGATAGGCCTATACCATGTATATTATGCCGATAATTTAGAGTATTTCTGTTATTATTATTTCTGATATATTTCAGTCAAAATATTGATTTAATTTATATTTTATGTTATTATTATCTTTATTTTTTCTTGTTCAATTTTTCCTATTACTTGTGATATTATCCAGTCAAGATCTTTCCTTCATATTTAGCTTTGTTATTTATTTTTATTAAAATGTGCACTATTTGTTTATTGAGAAATGTCATATCTGATCATACTGTTACGTCTCCGGTCGTTTGTTAATTCCCGTATAATTTATTTCGGATGAAACTTTAGCGACACAAGTCCTTTCTTAAATAAAACTAGTTTATTCTTTCTCAATACAACTTTGCAATACACTTAATTTCCACGGTCAGTTTAACTTTAACATACACTATAATTCACAACGATTCACGCACTTTACTTACGTCACTACCGCGCTTGACTCAATTGTCCGTCTCTGTTTCTGCCTGTCTTCAATTATCTCCCCGCCGTCACTTTATTTTCCGGCTTATATACGAGAACATAGCACGCCTAGAAAAGCCTAGAGATGCGAGGAACAGTCACGATCTTTCTAGAACTCCAGCGCATGCTCCAAGCGTCGCGCGACTTCCAATGTCGTAACAATACCTTCATTTTTCATATATTCTCAACCCATATTCATGATATAGCTACCAAAATATGAAAATATTCGTGTACCTACTTTAAAGTTATACCATTTATTTTAATCAAATTTTAATTCTCGTTAACTAAAAAAATAATATTATAAGCTCATTAGTTAAAGTCGTGATTTTAACGCAAAACGGACATGAGCGATATTTTAGTATGTACTTCTAGAAGCTTCTCTGTGGTGACACTTTATTGTAATGGACCAATAATATACCATTTTAAACGAAAGTGTTCCCTCTTTCAAGTTATATTAACAGTGACCGTTTCCACAAAATTGAAAAATAGACCCAGAAACTATGACACGCCTTGTTTTCTAGAGCAACAAAAACTTGTCGCAAGCTGCACGACCCCTCGTATCAAAACGTGGTTTAAACAGGTAGTTTATAACAAGATATTTACTGTTAACATCTTTTTTACTTGTCCATTGAACTCTAACGAACAAAAAAATATCGGTCTTATAATACCTGGCCCATGGACTATACTACAGAAGTCTAGTTACTAGCTACCTGCTGCCATCTAGTGACATATTTTTAAACTTAAAACTTATCCATACAATTAGAACTTCAAAACAGAAGAGTTAAAACTTACAGGTCATCCTTAAAAACTCACTAGTACGAAGTTGACATCCCTAAGATTATAATTTCAAAGTAAAAGTTCAAACTTACAGGCCATCAAACGTGAAACGTAGATACTAAATAAAATGCAGCAATACAGTATCAAAAATTAGATATATGACGTTCAAAATTTTGACGCGTATTGTCGTGTTCATGGAAATCACACGAGTGGTGTTCTTGGTCACCGTTTGACGTGGCTTATCTACATGGAAGTCCCCATTTCCTGAGATATGTTTTTACTGTCTCGGCAACATTTCGTTTACATAAATACAACAATTATTATTATAATTAAACTGATAGAATAATTACCTCATAATTAATCCATCACAATAATTTGAATTAGACTAGTTACGGTTGTATATTAACCAACCAAGAGACACGGTTTCACAATTAGCTCTTTCATAATGAATTATATTCCATAGTACATTCCACGCCACCAAAAGTTAAAGGTGTTTGAGTGCCAATCTATTTGGGAAACTTGGTATTCTCATCCCTGTTAAATAATACCAAGTTTTTACCCACATCGTAACACATATAACAGTCGTTTCGATAACGTTGACCGAATTGATTTGAGTTGAACTGACATATTTCGAAACTACAGTTCTAAACTGATCATGGTAAAGAATCTGCTGGCCAATATTGGTAGATAAAGATTGTAACACTTTCCACGATGAATATACAAGTATTTCTAAAAAATCATAAGTATAGATTGATAAAGGTCACGTTACTGTTCATGATGAACAAACAAGTGGTCTAAAAAAACGTAAGTATAGGTGGATAAGGCTTGTAACACTTTCTACGACGAACAAACAAGTGGTCTAAAGAAACGTTAGTATAGGTGGATAAAGCTTGTAACACTTTCTACGATGAAGAAATAAATGGTCTAAAGAAACGTAAGTATAGGTAGATAAAGCTTGTAACAGTTTCTACGACAAGGTACCTGATGATGACAAAACCTTACGTACGAAACGTGTACATTGTCTGTCATGTTAAACTTATATTAAAGTTTTTCTCCATTACCCATTTAAGCCGTCTCCAGCCATTATAGGTGGATAAAGATTGTAACACTTTCCACGATGAATATACAAGTGTTTCTAAAAAACCCTAGGTATAGATGGATAAAGGTTATGTTACTCTTCATGATGAACAAACAAGTGGTCTAAAAAAACGTAAGTATAGGTGGATAAAGCTTGTAACACTTTCTACGATGAAGAAACAAGTGGTCTAAAGAAACGTTACTATAGGTGGATAAAGCTTGTAACACTTTCTACGATGAACAAACAAGTGGTCTAAAGAAACGTAAGTATAGGTGAATAAAGCTTGTAACACTTTCTACGATGAAGAAACAAGTGGTCTAAAGAAACGTTAGTATAGGTGGATAAAGCTTGTAACACTTTTTTACGATGAACAAACAAGTGGTCCAAAGAAACGTAAGTATAGGTGGATAAAGCTTGTAACACTTTCTACGATGAACAAACAAGTGGTCTAAAGAAACGTAAGTATAGGTGGATAAAGCTGGTAACACTTTCTACGATGAACAAACAAGTGGCCTTAAGAAACGTAAGTACAGGTGAATAAAGCTTGTAACACTTTCTACGATGAAGAAACAAGTGGTCTAAAGAAACGTTAGTATAGGTGGATAAAGCTTGTAACACTTTTTTACGATGAACAAACAAGTGGTCCAAAGAAACGTAAGTATAGGTGGATAAAGCTTGTAACACTTTCTACGATGAAGAAACAAGAAACTTTCTCATTTTCCTTTATATTTTCACGGATTTTATAAGAACTTAATAAACTTAAGTATAGACGTTTAATATAGTTTTAATATTTAGCTCACTACAAACAAAGTATCACTCACCTTAACGCCACTACTGCTGGTTACCAATAAAGTTTTCAATCAGAGGATACTCTCAGAGAGAATGGGAATGACGCAGTTCCGCGTGTTTCTACGTCAGGATAAGTTTACAAGTCTCACCCTGTGCCGGCACAAAAAAGACACGCGTCAAATATATAGAGCACTTCCTTGCACGAGCTTATTCTTGAAAATCTACACCCTTAACCTTATTGAGGAGCCGATCATCTCAGTCAGGGGTCACCAAACTTTTTTCACAGTGGGCCAGATAACTGAGAGAATGACGAGCGCGGGCCGCATAACCATTTTGTTCAATACAATACAGTGAATACACAAAAAATAAAGACAACAAACATGTTTACTTTCCAAAAAGTTATCAAAGAAGTCGACGTCAGCAATAAGATAGTTATATCACACCCAGTGCGCACATATCCAAAATACTTGGAAGTTCAGTTATCTCTCAATAGATGGAGAAAAAATTAAGAAAAAATACTTGGAAGTTTAATTATCTCTCAATAGCTGGAGAAAAATTAAGAAAAAATACTTGGATGTTCAGTTATCTCTCAATAGATGGAGAAAAAATTAAGAAAAAATACTTGGAAGTTTAATTATCTCTCAATAGCTGGAGAAAAATTAAGAAAAAATACTTGGATGTTCAGTTATCTCTCAATAGATGGAGAAAAAATTAAGAAAAAATACTTGGAAGTTTAATTATCTCTCAATAGCTGGAGAAAAATTAAGAAAAAATACTTGGATGTTCAGTTATCTCTCAAT
>NW_013675015.1:22616-24023 GCF_000517525.1 Limulus polyphemus | reverse complement strand
AAACCGTAGTCTGGTGTGTGCCTTTGTTTAAGTAAGATTGTTAATAAACCGTAGTCTAGTGTGTACCTTTGTTTAAATAAGATTGTTAACAAACTTTTTGATTAACATTAGACGGGTTTTGTGCCTACTTCTTTAAGTTTAGTTTTAGCAAAACTGTTTATTAAAATACTGTGTTATAAGATTTATACAGAACTTTGAGTTAACTTTTAAAACATCTTTTCTTTTGAACTAAAAGAAATGGAATGCGAAACTAGTGAAACGAGAAAAGAAACGACGCAGGAAAAGAAAGAAAAATGAAAGAGGTAGTGGGCGATTGAAAACCATCAGAAGAGAAGACTTGATACGAAAAAGACGACGTCTAAGGAGAAGGCGGGGAAAGTTGAGACGGAGACCCACGGCGCATGTGTAACTCGGCAACCATCACGAGCTTTCATACCCTGCTTTAAAGCGCTAATACAGGCGTGCGAACTTTTAAAATTGTTCCACCAAACTTTTGCTACGCCTGAATTACACTTTATGCTTGTTAGCTGCTTTTTTAATTCTGTGATACTTCTAATATTATTTAAGTCGTGAATTTAAATAGGACTTCGATGCAAGCGAAAATGTTTTATTATTTGTGCAAATAACGTTTTTTATGTTTACAGAAACAATTACTTCTGGTGTAGCACTGGAAGATAGGTTGAAATAGGAAGAAATTGAAATTGGACGTAAAAACCTTTTATCCGAACATTTGAGATCAAAGCTTCTAGAAAGTTCTAAACAAAATTATGTTTTGTCATTAGATATTAAGTCATTATGTTGTAGAATTTGTAATGAACATTTCAGGCAACTGTTGATTGAGAAATTACAAGTTTAATAATTTTACGATCTATTTTAGATATTTTAAACATTTCTTTAAAGTGACTATGTTTCTGTGTTTTATGAACGTTTCGTATAAACACTAACAAAGAAAACAGAAGCTTTCTCATGAAATATCAGGAAAAACTTCCAAACATCTGATAATCCTGAAAACAGAATTCACAAGTAAATACGAGCCATTTAACGTTTCATGTTTTCTATTGGCTGGTTAGAACGTTACGACTAATATTATGCATTGTAACACTGTTACATGTATATCTGATGTGTCAATAAAGTGTTACTCTAACGAAAAATATCTGCTCATAACACGTAATCAACACACAACTGACAAAAGTTGTCTCGAGAAACACTTGTCGTTAACACACGACTGACACAGAGAAATACTTGTCAATAAGACGAAATACACGACTGAAACAAGGTGTGTTTATTTATAGTTGTAAACTAACGCATAATTAACACACGACTAACACAAGCTGTTTTTATATATAGTTGTAAACTAACACATAATTAACACACGACTAACACAAGCTGTTTTTATATATAGTTGTA
>NW_013675015.1:14312-21933 GCF_000517525.1 Limulus polyphemus | reverse complement strand
CAACGCATCTTCCCGGTCAACAGTAAATTAAATCATCTCATCTTCCTGATCAGCCGTAGTTAACACCTTCCTTCTCTTTCATTAGCAGTAACTTAAATCATCTCATCTTCCTGATCAGCAATAGTTCGACTCAACGCATCTTCTCGGTCAACAGTAAATTAAATCATCTCATCTTCCTGATCAGCCGTAGTTAACACCTTCCTTCTCTTTCATTAGCAGTAACTTAAATCATCTCATCTTCCTGATCAACAATAGTTCACACATTCCTTCTCTTGATGTAGTTTATTCGTTATTTTATTTCTGACTTGAGTGATATGATTATTGCACGTTAATTTTTAATCGTAATTTATACCCAAATATTTTACCGATGTGACGACATTTAGAAGAGCTCCGTTTAAGTATGTTTTAGGAGGATTTTTTTAGTGTTTTAATCTATTTTGAAAATAAAACAAGATTTGTTTTAAGAACATTTATTTCAATCTTGTGCTTTTGGCAATATTTGACAATTTTATTCAGAACAGACTGTAAATTTGTAGTTCTTCCAAATCGCCACATCCTCCACAACCAGCGAATAACACCAGTCGTTTCAATTTATATCTTAAACCATTGTGCCATACAGTGTCGAATGTTTTCTCGATATCAAGAAAGCAGGCAACAATGAATTTGTTTTGGTTACAATTATTTATTATGGTCTCAATTAACCTAACCAAACGATCTGTTGTTACTGGAAAATTTTCTGAAACCATTCTGAACGTTGTTACTGGAAAATTTACTGTATATATTTGTTGATTTTGTACTCGTTTATTGTATTAAAATGTTGTGTGTCCGTATCTGGTTCTTAATGTATTTTAAAAGTTTTTCTCAATTGTTCTTTAAAAACGTTAACTTTTTATTCATTTATATTTTATTTTAGTAATTTAAGCTAGGATATGATTTAATGTTGTTTTGGCTGTTCGAAAGTCGTTTTAGATGTAACCAGAACTTCCGTGTGATCCAGAAACTGTCCCATGTATCTTGTTTTACTTCATTTCTTCGAGTATTAATATATGGATCTCTTGTATTCATAAACTGTCTTCTCAGTTGGCGGCGTTCTTTTATCATGTTTATAAACGTAGTTGTCATCTGTTTCTGGTTGTATTTGGTTTTGGTAAAGTACTCAGTAATCGTCAGATTATATTTCTGTTATATTTATTGTAAATTCTGGTAATAATTGACCAAGGACGTTGGCATATTCTCCCTAGTTTACAACTAACCTAATGTAACATTATACACAGAGTAGGCAACAACGTTGGCATATTCTCCCTAGTTTACAACTAACCTAATGTAACAATATACACAGAGTAGGCAACAACTAACCTAATGTAACAATATACATAGAGTAGGCAACAACTAACCTAATGTAACAATATACATAGAGTAGGCAACAACTAACCTAATGTAACAATATACATAGAGTAGGCAACAACTAACCTAACATAATATACATAGAGTAGGCAATAACTAACCTAGTGTAACAATATACATAGAGTAGGCAACAACTAACCTAATGTAACTATATACATAGAGTAGGCAATAACTAACCTAGTGTAACAATATACATAGAGTAGGCAACAACTAACCTAATGTAACTATATACATAGAGTAGGCAACAACTAACCTAATGTAACAATATACATAGAGTAGGCAATAACTAACCTAGTGTAACAATATACATAGAGTAGGCAACAACTAACCTAATGTAACAATATACATAGAGTAGGCAACAACTAACCCAATGTAACAATATACATAGAGTAGGCAACAACTAACCTAATGTAACAATATACATAGAGTAGGCAACATATTCTCCCTAGTTTACATTTTTGTAATTAAACTTTGGTTCTGTTATGATGGGATACGAGATCGAAGTCACACGTTTTAGGGAAATGATCATTATTGAGACCTCCTGTGATTATCAAATGTTTATCATACTGACTTGGGTTGTTTAATAAACTTGTATCTATTATCTCTGATGGAGAACGATATATTCCGGCTATTGGTGTGTGAGATATGACTATCTATTACTATGCATCCTTCTATTGATTCAACCTCTACCTGATAAGTTACGGCAATACCCCTATTTCATTGATAAGTTACGGTAATACCTCTATTTCATTGATAAGTTACGGCAATACCCCTATTTCATTGATAAGTTACGGTAATACCCCTATTTCATTGATAAGTTACGGTAATACCCCTATTTCATTGATAAATTACGCCAATACCCCTATTTCATTGATAAGTTACGGTAATACCCCTATTTCATTGATAAGTTACGGCAATACCCCTATTTCATTGATAAGTTACGGTAATACCCCTATTTCATTGATAAATTACGCCAATACCCCTATTTCATCGATAAATTACGCCAATACCCCTATTTCATTCATTTCTATCTTTTCTAATTGTTGTATTTGAAACTATTATGTCTGTTTAACAGTTTCTGAAATATTTTGTTTGTTTGTTCGGAATTAAGCACAAAGCTACACAATAGGCTACCTATGCTCTGCCCAACGAGGGTATCGAAACCCGGTTTCTAGCGTTGTAAGTCCGCAGACATGCCACTAGGGGCCGTTTCTGATTGTTTGTACCCTTTCTGGAATCACGTCTTGGATTGGTTGTACATTTGCATACTTGTTCATGAAATGAGAATTTGTTGTTCTGGGAACTCTATATGTTTTAATAATTACAGTATTTTATAACTTTACTAGATTTGTTGGTGCTACATTTATTCTGTAACTGGTCGTATATATTGTTTTAAATTTTGATTTAAATCTGGTTTCTGTCTACATATTTTTAAAAAATAGTAGCATGTTTGTTTTGGGAATGTTTATTTTAATTCTATTCTTCTGAAAATATTCTATTATCTGACTTAGAACTGTTTGTACATTGGTTGTTGCTATGGGTGTAGTTGTAGAACACTTCCAGACAGCCACATAATCTTGGTCAGGTTTTGGTCGTGTTATTTCGTGACCTCAGTGTTTGAGTTCAGGCGGAAAATTGGAATTCCGTTCCGTTGTTAACCTTTTTTAAAAAATCAAGTCGTTCCTGTTGTTAAAATACTCAAGCAGATTTGTGCAGCATGGAACTGCTGTTAGCAAACTGTATATCAAACCTGACCGTTCCACTATCATACCTGACCGTTCCACTTGTCAAACACTGCTGTTAGCAAACTGTATATCAAACCTGACCGTTCCACTATCATACCTGACCGTTCCACTTGTCAAACACTGCTGTTAGCAAACTGTATATCAAACCTGACCGTTCCACTATCAAACCTGACCGTTCCACTTGTCAAACACTGCTGGCAAATTGTATATCAAACCTGACCGTTCCACTTGTCAAACACTGCTGTTAGCAAATTGTATATCAAACCTGACCGTTCCACTTGTCAAACACTGATCGCAAATTGTATATCAAACCTGACCGTTCCACTTGTCAAACACTGTTCGCAAATTGTATATCAAACCTGACCGTTCCACTTGTTAAACACTGCGCGCAAATTGTATATCAAACCTGACCGTTCAACTTGTCAAACACTGCGCTCACATTGCATATCGAACAGACCGTTCCACTTGTCAAACACTGCGCGCACATTGTATATCAAACCTGACCGTTCCACTTGTCAAACACTGTGCGCACATTGTATACCAAACTGACCGTTCCACTTGTCAAACACTGCGCGACCTGGGAGGGTCAGGTTCTTTTTGCACGTGTGTACCTTATCTATAGTATTTAATTTCGTTTTACCTGTCAGAACTTGCGTTTTTAATCCAACAGACTGTTATATCTTTACTGGAACATATTTTTCCTTAAAAGAAAAAATAACACTTAAGAAAAAATATATGAAAGTAATAAGCTACATTTTATTTGAAGTTATAACAATCCAGGTTAGTTTAATATTTTTTTTATTCGAACTCCGAAAGTTTTTATCGAGTGACTAAGCCTAAAAAGTCGGTATACTTGTAATGTTGATTTATTATACATTTTTTTAATTTATTTACTAGTTTGAAGCAACTCAGACAGTTTTGAGATTGATTTTATATTTAACATAAAAGTTATAATATCCTATGGCGATTTTATAATCAACATAAAACTCGCTAGCCCTATGTATCTGTGTTGTTTAGTGGGGTTTTAAGTTGCCGTTAGCGTTTATTTTTACTCACAACCTAAATTATCCCTAATGCATTTGGCGGTACACCTACTGGTGATATGGAAAAACAGTTTATTCAGTATTATTTAAATAAACATGAAAGAGTCTGTGTGTTTCCTTGCTGAGTCTATCGGTATTTTACAAAGTGGCCTAAAGAATATAAGTAAAAATTAAACAACAAAGTTATTCCTGAATTTGTGTGTTCTGGTCGTGTTTCCCATACTAAAGTAAAAACTTGTGTCGGCGCTTTAATTAGAGACTTTATGGAAAGAATACTCAAAGAATATGTTAGAATAAATAATAACAAACATAAAAACAAAAGAAAGCTGGCAAAGTGCCAGTGAGTGAACATGACCTCAGCTTCTAAAGCTATTTTGTGCGTAAGAAATTAGAACTAGGCGTTAACGTTGTTCTGTCTAACACGACGGGAGAAAAATAGTTCGGTAACAACTGCAAACCCTTTAATTAGTCGGCGCCAAACTGGAGAAATTTACCAATCCCTGTAGAAAGTTTAGAATCATCCAAAAATGTTCTTCTTATGTTCTCTAAAATAATCATTATTTTCTTGTCAAATCAACAAATTATTCTCATATTATCAATTTAAATGAATAAATTCACTTTTTGGTTAAAACGTATAATTTTCATAATAACCAAATCACAAGGTTGTACAAAAATTGAGATAATAATTTCAGAATAATTAAACCTCAGCTGGTCAGGAAAGACTTCTGTCATAAATGTTTTGTAGCAATGTACAGCTAAAAGAAGGAACCTCCAAACCACAAGGCCTTTATCATTAAACTTCTTCCCATGTAGAAGTTCACGAGCTTTTCGAAATTTTAACATTTTACAATTTGTCTACTATGAATTTCGGGCATATTTACTCGAGAGCTAACCCTAATTTTGAAGTGACAGACTAGAGGGAAGGTAGCTAGTCAACACCATCAACCGCCAACTCTTTACTAACGAATAATGGAATTGACCGTTACATTATAAGACCTCCCCCATGGCTGAAAGAGCGAGCATATTCAGGGACGAGATTCAAATCTGCGACCCTCAGATTACGACTCGAATGACCTAACCACCAGACCATGTTTTTAAGAAAAACGTTTTCTAAATTTATTATGAAATCTACAAATTGGAAAGAGAGTTTCTGAATTTAAAATAAATGAATGTATAAATATATACGTTTCTGTTTTATTGAGACAACTAGATCGTACAGAACCGCACAGGCCATGTATAACGATAATCATAGGCCTAACTAGGTCATACATAATTATAAGCAAAGACCTAAGTAGGTCGTATATAACCTGAATAATTGATAGATGAGAACAAGATCGAATAAGATGATCACATTAAGATAAGATGAGTTTATTAAAAGATAATTGGGAAGTTTAAAGAATGATAGAGCTCCTGGGCCATATAGTATTCACACAAAGGTTTTGAACGATGTTAAGTTTTAGATATGCGAGCCACTTACTACTACTTTTTTTGAGTCCTTGAATAGTGGGTAGGTGCCAGAAAATTGGAAGTTGGCTAATATTACTCCTCTTTTCGGGAGAGATTATAAAAATTGCTCCAATAATCATGGGCATATTAGTCTTACATCAGTGGTAAGAAAAGTTTTTGAACATTGTGGGATATCATAAGTTAAACTATGAGTGTGATTTGGATGGGAATAACCTTAACATATCAAAGAATTATGGAAGAAAGGGATCTGGATTCTAGTTGATCAGTCTCTTAAGCCACGCAAACAATTTGTTGTTGTTACCAGCAAGGCGAATAGGATTTTAAGTTGTATCTACAGAAATATTGAACACAAGTCTAAAGAAGTTATAATATTATTGTACAGATCATTTGTTAGACTACATTTAGACTACTGCGTTCAGTCTATGGTTCCTTACCTTACCTTAGGAAGGACATGGAATTGTTGGAAAGGGTTCATTAGAGGACTACTAAGATGGTAAGGTTGTCACACAGGGACAAATTAAGATCTCTGAAAGTTTTGATTTTGAAAAAAAAGAAGAGTTAGAGGGGATCAGAGTGAGGTGTCTAAGATTGTTAAGGAAATTGATAACGTTGATGCATTATCATTTTTGTATTTAATGGTGATAATGGTAAGACCAGCGGACACAAATTGAAATTTTGGCAAGGTAAGAGTCATCTTCAGCTAAGACAGGTTTATTTTTAGCAGGGTGTTTCACATTTGGAATGAATTGCCTTCAGTTAATTTAAAGAAGGCTTGATAAATATTTCAATGATAAGGGCTCGTTTTGAGTGATTTATTCTTATTTAAAAAATATAGTTTAGCGGATGAGACGACTTATATTGATCAACAGGCCCCTTGTTGCTTTAAATTATATCTATGTATATATATATATATATATATATATATCAATCCCTAATTTAAAAGTTTGTTGTAATATTGTTCTTTCATTGGCGAGTACTTTACAATTATATGGAAAAAAAATTAACGTCCAGTCTGCATAACAGTCACAAATTTGCTTATTTCCTTCTTTAACGCTTCTACAAGCTTGAACACTTGTACACTGTTGTAAACCGTTGCAGGCATATGTTACAAATAACATTCAAATATTTCTAACAGTACTAGGATTAACGTAAAATCAACTTGGTTATACAAAAGTGACTCAATAAGCGTGAGAACTCGTACTGATTCAAAACACACAGACTGATTGAACTCTAAAGTCTTGAAATAAATTTACTTATGTTTAAATAACTTAATTTTGGACTAACCTTCAACTCACTCTATAAATTTGACTATTTCGAAAAACTTGACCTCAACGTTATAGGCATCCTAGGCTTATCTTAATATTATGCACTTTCTAGCTACCACAAAACAAAACTTATGTTGAAAAATATCAAATAACCAAATTTTATATGTTATTTAACTCAAAATAAGAAACTGTTTATAGCTAACTATGAATAAAATTTTCAAACAGGTGGTTAATGCAACTCATTTGTACATTTATGTTCACATTTGAACTTTTACATATATTTGTACAAACAAATTGAATAAAAATATTAAAGTTACATTTTTCATTGTTTAAAAATTTTGGAAAATTGACGTAATACAAACTTTAAGAATTATGTTTGTGCACGTGTGTATATAAACTGGAATTCAGCACATGGTTTATTACCGCCATCTAGTGATACCTATCATTAAGAATACTTTACAACTTCTTTTCATTTAGTCTGAAAATGATTTTTTTACTTATTAAAGTGCATCATTTTACAGTAAACTACAGAAAGACAAAGCAATTTTGTATCTCATGATTTCTTTCTATTTTTGTTATCAAATTCAATTAAGCTACATTATTTATTGTGAACTTTAATTCCAATATTTTAATTTGCATTATTGCTAGACTATGCACGATATTTATAACCTGGAAGATTCGTATGGTGAATAGATAG
>NW_013675015.1:10226-13594 GCF_000517525.1 Limulus polyphemus | reverse complement strand
AAATACAAAAATACATCATTGACAGAATAAGACACATTAAACAAATGCAGAAAGACTGTAATGATAAAATTGAAGTAATACAAAAAGACATCATTGACAGAATAAGACACATTAAACAAATGCAGAAAGACTGTAATGATAAAATTGAAAAAATACAAAAAGACATCATTGACAGAATAAGACACATTAAACAAATGCAGAAAGACTGTAATGATAAAATTGAAAAAATACAAAAAGACATCATTGACAGAATAAGACACATGGAAAAAGAATGGGTAAATGTGAAAGTCAAGCCACACTTTTTTTCAGCATCCACCCAATAATTCAAATCTAGAACACCGTTTGATATTAAATATGAAATAGGAGAATCTATTTGGTCAACACTTGTTACCACTACTGCTGTGCCATCTGTGACTGCAGGATCCCCCTTGGCTTCTCCAGCCGTGGCACTATCAAATCAAGTTCTAGTCAGTTTACCAACATCACCTAATATAGAAACCACTGGACTATGATGAAAATGTACCATGTGATGCAGTCAGTTTACCAACATCACCTAATATAGAAACCACTGGACTATGATGAAAATGTACCATGTGATGCAGTCAGTTTACCAACATCACCTAATATAGAAACCACTGGACTATGATGAAAATGTACCATGTGTTGCATATCAGTCTCAGTTTAAAATAATTCCCAGAGTAAGCTGGTGGAATAGTGAAGAACAGGCTATTCATCTTGCTGCCCATTTAAAGGACCAGCTTTGACAACATTCAGCAACCTTCCAATGAGAGCTGTAAAAACTATCAAGCATTGATACATACCGACAGGTTTGGAGTGACACATGAGAAGGAAGTATCCAAAGTAAAGTTCCAGAGCAGGGTAGAGAGGAAATCTATCAGAGAAACTTGTAGAAAATTGAAAAAGGCTTGCCCAATTATCTTACCCTGATGCTTCACGTAAATTGGAGGATTAATTGGCACATGACCAATTTATAGATGCCATAAATAAATTTAACAATAGGAAAGATAAAATAGAAGCCCGCCACAGACAGGGCATTTGTTGAATAAATTGTTCCTGTAGTTCTGTTTATACTGCTCAAATAATCTCTCAGATATAGTAAAAGAAAACTACTGTCTTCAGAATGAAGTTGAAAATCAGTTAATGTTATCTGCTCACACAACAAGACATAAAATCAATTATAATTCAAGCAAAAATCATTGCAAAATCCAAATTCTTTCATGAACTTAAAATGAGAGAATATGACGATACAAATATTTAAAGTAGAGAATATACTATAATGAAATGGGACTCGTACTCAACCATATACTAATGAAATGGGACTTGTACTCAACCATATTTGTAAATTGTTCAAGTGACTTTTTACGCTCTACTGCTATTTAGTGAAGCTTTAATCCTCTGGAGATGTTTTTAACAACAGTTTTACTCTGTTCCTTGAGAATGACGAACTTGGTTAACACTTGTCGGAAGTTTTATGTTGATAATTCTTCAGTTATTTGTGTATTATTATGTTGGCATGTTATAATTTTTTTATGAAATTGTACAAAGTACTTCTTTAATTATTGTAGAATGAGAAAATTGCACTGAAGCAAAGTAGGTGTACATTTTTAAAGGATGCTCTCCAGTTAGTGATGGAGTTTTAATCCATTAAAATCGCAAACAAACAACTAAAGGCACCAGCTAGAAACCGTATGATCACCAATTAAAGTATTATTGAAACATCAACCCTCTGGTGACAGTCTAAAACAACTGAAAAAACTGGTTAGACAACTAGTTACATAGTTTGGTTTGGTTGTTTGGCGTTTATTGGCGCAAAGCAATTAGGCTATTTGCGCCAAACAATCGGTCAAAATAATAAAAGTAACATTTTTATAAAATGTAAAGTAAATAGAGTTAAAACTAAACATTTCGAAAATTCAGATAAAAGATTCAAATAGAATTTAAATGGCCTATGGCTCGTAAAAGTTTAAAAACACAATCAATTTGGACAGTGTCACCATTGCCAATGACAGTGTCCAACGTCAGGGGTAAACCTGTAGTAAATACATGTCTAAAATGGTGCCGCTGCTCACGGTCGTAACGACAGCACGATAATAAAACGTGGAGTATTGTTACTTGATTATCACAAAAGCCACACATTGGTGAATCAGTCACCAATGCGTAGACTAGCCTTAAGGAAACCAGATGGCCAAAGAGCAACAGAAGGTTTGATCTGGAAAAACTTGTTATGACGTTGCTCACTCAAGTCGACTGCTTACAGGCGTGAAGCCGAGCCTTGAATATAGGACTGTAGTCCATATATGGTATAGGCACGGCTGTGACGGCACCAGAGCAGATAGACTTAGCTGCAGTGTCAGCGAGCTCCTTCCCGCATATACCGACGTGGCCAGGTATCCAGAAAAACTGGATGGAAACAGAAGACGGAGACAGCAACGTCATCCAATGGCAGACCCAATTCAACCAACTGCACCAAATAGAAGAATAGTAGAATGTCTGTTCCAAAAGAGCATAGCCCACTGAGGAATGAAGATAACCTCAGGTTGTGGTAAAGATCAAAGCTTGGTAGCATACTGCAGAGAAAGTTGCAAACAGCAGAGGTGAAAGGGAGGTTCATGGGAGTCAGTGTACAAACTCTAGAGTGGAGAAGTGAGGAAAGCCCCCTGTACAGAGCCAAAGCCTCAGATGGTGAATTGGGGCCCAACAACTTGAAGGCAGAGACCCTGGCAAAATCATAGACCAGAGCCCCATAGTTCAGTTTGGATCGAATGAGGGCACTATAGATCTTTAGCATAGAACTTCGATCCACTCCCCAAGAGGTGGAAGTGAGGACACAGATGATGTTCAGCGCCCTTGCACACTTGACACGTAGCTGCTTGATCTGAGGAATGAAAGTATGCTTATGGTCAAAGATAAGCCCAAGAACTTTCCCTCAGAGACCACGGGAAGAACAACATCACCGAGACAGAGCTCGGGGTATAAACCCTGTTGGCGGCAAAAGTGTATGCAAACAGTTCTGGAGACAAAACGGTAAAACCATTTGCTGTGGTCCAATTCACCAAGCGATTGAGAGCAGTTTGAAGCTGCCACTCAATAAACCTCATACTCAATGACCAACAAGAAATGTGGAAGTCGTCAATGTGGAGGTTGTTTGCAACAGTAGGAGGAAGTTGGCAATTGCACGAATCTTGATACTCAACACACAGTCCTGAAGAACTCCAAATTCCTGTGTGAAAGAACGAGAAAAGATCGAACCCACACAGACATGGAATCGCCTGTCTAGTAAAAAAATTACAAATAAAATGGGCAAATGACCACACAATCTAATATGAATGGAGTACCCACAAAATACG
>NW_013675015.1:5087-10205 GCF_000517525.1 Limulus polyphemus | reverse complement strand
CATAGAACATCGATCCACTCCCCAAGAGGTGGAAGTGAGGACATAGATGATGTTCAGTGCCCTTGTACACTTGACACGTAGCTGCTTGATCTGAGGAATGAAAGTATGCTTATGGTCAAAGATAAGCCCAAGAACTTTCCCTCAGAGACCACGGGAAGAACAACATCACCGAGACAGAGCTCGGGATCGGGGTATAAACCCTGTTGGCGGCAAAAGTGTATGCAAACAGTTCTGGAGAAAAAACGGTAAAACCATTTGCTGTGGTCCAATTCACCAAGCGATTGAGAGCAGTTTGAAGCTGCCACTCAATAAACCTCATACTCAATGACCAACAAGAAATGTGGAGGTTGTTTGCAACAGTAGGAGGAAGTTGGCAATTGCACGAATCTTGATACTGAAAAATGTGACACTCAACACACAGTCCTGAAGAACTCCAAATTCCTGTGTGAAAAAACGAGAAAAGATCGAACCCACATAGATATGGAATCGCCTGTCTAGTAAAAAAATTACAAATAAAAATGGGCAAATGACCACACAATCTATATGAATGGAGGCCCTTACAGAGACAGCTAGTAAAAACAATTGGACGATAATTAGAAGGAATCTTTGGATCCTTCCCAGGCTTAGGTAAAGGGTGGACAATGGCCTTGCACCAAGCATCAGGAAAAATGTTCTCCTGCCAGATCCAGTTAAAGACAACCAAAAGAAGAGCAAGAGAGGCAGGAGAGTGATGATGATGCAGCATCTAATAGTGAACATCTACAGGCCGACTGATGAAGAACAAGATTGAGTTCCACCAGTGTAAGTGGGCGATTATAGTCACAGAGGCAATTGGCCCAAAAGGAAAGAGGCAATCGCTTTGCTGGAAATTTGATAGCCAAAAAGGCAGGAACAGAATTGCTGGAAAGATGAGAAAAGCTCCCGCCGAGAGTATCGGCAATGCTCTGTACATCAGCAACTTCCTGGCCATTGGAGAGCAAGATGGAATGAGGATGGGAAGCAAACCTCCCTGACCTTCCGAATCTTGTCCCGTATGACTTTGGAACTGGTGGTAGAAGAGATGCTAGTTGTGAACCTAATTCAAGAATACTTTTGGCCTGGTACAACTTCCACTGTGGCACTTGGATCGGATGGCATCGACCATGGCCAATCTCTCTTAAGACAAAAGGCAAATGATCACTGCCCCATGGGTCACTGTCAACCCTCCAAGAAAAACGAGAGAAATGTGAAGGGAAACAGAAAGATAGATCAATAGGAGTAAATGACTGACTAGGCGCATGAAAATAGGTAAAGAAACCAAATTGAAGAGACAAAGGTTGTGATCTGAGAGCATATGCTCTATGGAACAACCCCTCCCATCAATATCAGCACCACTCCAGGGAGATTGTGTCCATTACAGTATCCCAGGATTACAAAGGGAGACAGCAACTGTTCTATGAGAGCATGAAGGTTCGATTGTCCAGGAGACAGGTAGAGAGAACAAACAGTGATGGTATGACCCAAGGAAACACAAATTGCTACGGCCTCCAAGAGTGTATCGAGTGGCACAGACAAAGTGTGAACGTGCTGGTCAACTAGCAATGGCACCCCTTCATGCACTCGACAATCACATAACTTGTCATTCTAGTATAAAGAAAACTGCTGAAAGATGACTGTATCAGCAGGTTACAGGAATGTTTCCTGTAAGGAAAGACACAAGGGATGATAGGAATTGATCAAGGCCTTAATGTAATCCAGATTAAAATGGAAACCTCAACAGTTCTACTGTATCAAAGTGGTCATTTTTACTAGGAGGTATTTGGACATCCATGGATTCTGCCCTGTCTCTGTCAGTGGACGTAGATTTCAGTGACTGAGGGCGTGAACGAATAATCTTTCTGCATCTTTGGGCCAAAGGAGATGGATCCAGGCAGCCACTGGAAGCGACAGTAGGGACAGGGGTAGACATTGACTTGTCAACTCGTTTATCCATAGAGGGTAAAATGCTTCACATGGTGTGAAAACGAGTCTTGTCTGAGACATGGAAAGATCTCTCTCTGCACTCCCACTGTAGCAGTGGAATGTAGTTCAGCAACATATGTCCGAGATGGAGTGGGGGGGGGGGTCAATAACTTCCGAAAGTAGTACGTTGTGCCTCTTTCTCCTTCACTAACTTAGGGCAAGATCAATGGTAAGAGGGGTGGGGACCACCACAATTGATGCAGTGAGGGTCTAACTGACAATCGTAGGCATCATAGTCTTTGTGACCAAAACGAGCACACGTCAAAATGCCTTCGAATGTTCGAATCATTGACACTGGAAACATCTGAGAAGGTTAGGAATGTATGACCACACCTTACTGTTCCGATAGACGTGGTGATGTAAACATTAGAATTAAAACATTGGTCAGCAGCATAATTCCACACTTGCAAGTGGAGATTCATCACACAGCAGAATCTCCTTGGCTGGAGAAACCAGTGAAAATCTCTGACTCGAGGATGTTCTTCAAATCCCTCTCAACAATCACTTTTCCAGAGAAATTCAAAGTAGTAAGGGGAGTAACCTCAATGGGTATATCCCTAATGGCCTCAGGAAGAGTTCACTATGTGTAGGTATAGATGTTTCCACCAAGATGTCTCCAGAGCGCAACTTCCTGACTGACTTCAGAGAGCCAGTAAGCCACTCTAATCCCTTCTGAATGAAAAAGGGAGACATTTGCCCTAAGGATTTGACAGACAAAGAATGAAGAATTAAAAATCGATGTACAGGATCTGACTTTGGTGGTAACTGTCTAACAGAGTCGCCTATGCATGGTCATTTACCTATTAGTTGTTTTTTTTACGATTTTATTTTTTCCGGGGAATCCATAATACGTAGAGAATGATTCAGTGCCCACTGACCCCACTCACGATGTAGTCCTACAAGTGGATGCACTACAATGCCAAACAAGAACACTGCAGCAACACCAGAGCTTCGTGAACACTATACCAAACACCAGCATCAGACACAATGTCTATAACACCTGTTGAGAACGCCCAACACTGGTACTCATTTGATCCTAGCCCAACAGGACCAGCCAATTGACCCCAGAGGTCATCTGTCTACAGGAATTCAAGGCCAAAGTGGTGTTTTGCAGTGCCCTAGACACCATTCAACCTCCAGCATCCTCTCCTTCCCTTCATGGGTCGCTACACATGGCAAACGCGTAGGTGGATGTTCAGATGTTATTCTCTACAGGCCTTTCTCTTCAGTTACAATATACCCTATCATGTTACTCTTGAAACATCTATTACCTTATGGTTTACTCTCTCCATTCTATGTAACTAGACTCTTGAGAGGGATTTCTGTACGTGGTGAGGGAACCTACCAGGGAAGTTTTTGTATCTTCAGTTTACCTCCTCTGGGAACTCTTTCCAAAGGATGCCAGTAAAACATAACTGATATAAATGTGGGAAACCTGGCAATTACAGCCAAGACTATGAGTAGCCAAGAGCTGTTCATACACCAAGGAGACAGTACCATAACGATGAGTCTCAGACCCCAACCAGATGAAAGTAACAACAAAGGGCTAACCACAAATTGGGAACCAATAATTAGCTGGACGTTTGGGCGTTAGCTGAGAATACCCCATCTTTCGAAAATGGGATAAAAAGTTTATTATTTAAATAAATCAGTCCACGAGTTCATGGGTTTATTATGGGAAGCCTTACAGTATATTTACTGACATGATTCTACAACTACAACAGTTCAACTCAATTTGGTAGTGAATGGTGAGAAATTGCCTCCCGCTATAATTAAAGAAGAAAGATTGAAGTAAAAAGCAAGTGGAGATAAAGTTTCATCAATATGAAAGTTACCTTACTGTGGTATACTTCTCAACATCTCATGATGCACGACTGCTAAGCATGAACTCCATCAGGGTAACATGGTATGGCTATACAATACCCACTACAAGAAAGGATGTGCTCCAAAGTTAGGAAGATGTTGGGGAAGGGTCATGTATGTATACTGAAAAGAAGTAATGATATGGATTACAAAATTCTGAAGGACAGATGGTCCAATCCAAAGGTTAAGCACCATGATTGCCTTTGGAAGTACGTTGATGAAAGAATGGCAAACTGCATAATTTCAGAAAGGACATTCCCAGTTGAAAGTCAAACTGCTGAAGAGCCCAGAGGTTCAACAGTGACAGAACAGCAAGGGACAAAAACGCCATCCCATCTGTATAATATAACCCTCGGAAAACACAACTAGGAAAAAGAATTGATGTATGGACACTTTATTATACTGTTTTATTTGAATTAAGGCCAATGTTGGTTATGGAATTTATGCTGAAAAGTTTATTTATTAAGTCATAAAAGTGGACAAGGTTGTGCCAAACATTAAGGAATAAACAAGCTGTTATTCCTATATGGACTGCACGTGGCATAAATTTAATCAAGAAAATAAAAACAACCCATTGAGCTACATGACGGCTATCGGCGCTAATTGTACCTAATTTTGAAGTAACACACGAAAGAGGAAAGTAGGTAATAAATAAGAGTCGCTACCAACTCTTGTCAGATGGAATAATATGCCGTGACAGTCACTCATATAATACATCCAAAACCCCAACGTGCAAACGCGATATATTTTTTAGGCTGTAACAGGACACAAACCACGGTTCTTCAACTTCACTGACCACTGGACTATGCTCAGACCCTCCCTACAGATACTCTAGCGTTTAACATGTCTACAGTTGTAACACAATTGTTCTCTACAAATATTCTAGTGTTTAACATGTCTACAGCTGTAACACAATTGTTCTCTACAAATATTCTAGTGTTTAAAATGTCTACAGCTGTAACACAGTTGTTCTCTACAAATATTCTAGTGTTTAACATGTCTACAGCTGTAACACAATTGTTCTCTACAAATATTCTAGTGTTTAACATGTCTACAGCTGTAACACAGTTGTTCTCTACAAATATTCTAGTGTTTAACATGTCTACAGCTGTAACACAATTGTTCTCTACAAATATTCTAGTGTTTAACATGTCTACAGCTGTAACACAATTGTTCTCTACAAATATTCTAGCGTTTAACATGTCTACAGCTGTAACACAATTGTTCTCTACAAATATTCTAGTGTTTAACATG
>NW_013675015.1:0-4275 GCF_000517525.1 Limulus polyphemus | reverse complement strand
CATACCACTAATCTACTTGCAACATCTCAATAGTTATACTTTTTGAAAGTAATATTTTACAAACTAATCATTTGCTAAATCCTTATCATTGTGAAAAATTCTGAGACAAACAAAAGTGTAAAAATGAGAGATAAAAAAAAGTCTAGTGGACAGTGTTGATGACTGCTACTCGATGGTTAATCGTTTCCACTTCCAATAACTCAGTGCACAGGAAACAAATCTAAAGACTTTTTATTTTGGATCTCTGGTTACAGCTACTTGGATAAACATTACATCATTTTCAGCAACAATAAGATGCACTTACAAAAGAAAACTTTCTCAAAGTTAATTTGCAGGGAGAAAAATGTCATGTCATCGGAATCATGGTTGCATTTCACAAATATTGAAGGTAAGATTGCTAAAGTCTATTTAAATAGTTATGTATAAAAGGAAAAGATGGGAGGAGGGAGTGACAAACTGGATGTTTACCAGAAAGATATGTACAAGTCTCTCATATTTTTATTCAAAAAGAATACACACAAACACAGATGTGTGAAATATGTGCTATATTTTTTTCCTAGTTCCACAGTTAGTTTCTAAACTGATGATCTTAACCTTGGACTCAGTTTATGAAGAACGAAGATCAGCTGGATTAAGCCTATGAGCAGGAATGATCAGCTGACAATTGCCTGGTTTCTTAGTCTTCAGGGAAGTCGCTCCAGCTTTAATTGAACGGCTTTAAACTCTGAACTCAGAGCCTGGACAGCGGGGTCAGCACTGTTGCATGACTGAAGGTCCACTAGGTAGCCAGCCACTGCATCAAGACACTTTGTAGTGAAGGCTCGTCTGCGATGAAAAGAAAATTAATATAAAACTCAACAAGAAACGACTCTGCTGAATTATAGACCTTGCTTGTGTTCCCTACGCAATAAAACAAGTAGAATCTGCTGAATTATAGACCTTACTTGTGTTCCGTACACAAGAAAACAAGTAGAATCTGCTGAATTATAGACCTTGCTTGTGTTCCGTGCACAAGAAAACAAGTAGAATCTGCTGAATTATAGACCTTACTTGTGTTCTGTACACAATAAAAGGGTTTCCTTATGAACGTAAGTTTGGAAAATGTTTTAGAATTAAATAATTTTGATAGCTGGATAAAAAGAAACTGAAACCATCACATACTAACTATTCATGTGTACTGGAAACATACAAACTTCATAAGGGGTGTGGAAATTATCAATAAATGGTGCATGGTGAATGAAGATGTACATATTTTTGAGAAACAATGAACATTGAGAATTTTAATTTTAAACATATCATCTAACAGTAATATTTCCTAAATATTTCTGACAAGCCTTTCATGTATCTTTAAGTGATAATGATTTGGTTGTCCAGGATGCAAATAAAACTGAATGTTAAAAATGCCCATGTGTGATTTCCCAACAGAACAGGCAAATACCTTTCAATAATGCTGGTGCTCCGATCCAAATACAACAATCAGCCATTTCAATTAATAACATCAAAACTACCATATCAGTATCTTAAGATCATGAACAACTGATCAACCAGTTTGATGATCTCAAGTTCACAAATATAAACAATTGATACTTATTATTATTTTATGTACATATTTGAAAGAATTGTTAATTTTCGGCTCTTTCTTGACGTACTTTATATTAACATATTGTGCTTCCGTTTGTATAGGTTATACATCATCCATCCTCTCTGTACACTGTTAAACATCGTTAATATCTGTACCTATAAAATACATCACCCATTCCTACTGTTACACATCATTAATATCTGTAGCTATAAAGTACATCATACATCCTCTCTGTACACTGTTAAACATCGTTAATATCTGTAGCTATAAAATACATCACCCATCTCACTGTACACATCATTAATGATATATCTAGTTTATAAACTACATCACACATCCTCACTCTACACATCACTGATATCTGTAGTTTGTAAACATCACACATCTCCACTGTACACTATTACACATCATTAATGATATCTATAGTTTATAAAATATATCACACATCCTCACTGTATACTGTTACATATCATTAATGATATCTGTAGTTTATAAACATCACACATCCTCACTGTACACTGTTACACATCATTAATGATATCTCTAGTTTATAAAATATATCACACATCCTCACTGTACACTGCTACACATCATTAATGATATATCTAGTTTATAAACTACATCACACATCCTCACTCTACACATCACTGATATCTGTAGTTTGTAAACATCATACATCTCCACTGTACACTGTTACACATCATTAATGATATCTCTAGTTTATAGAATATATCACACATCCTCACTGTATACTGTTACACATCATTAATGATATCTGTAGTTTATAAACATCACACATACCCACTGTACACATCGTTAATGATAAATGTAGTTATAAAATACATCACACATCCCTACTGTACACAGTTACACATCAGTGATAATGTTTGTAGTTTATAAAATTTTTAATGTTGATATAAAGTATGAGGTGTTTCATTAGTGTACAATTTTTACCTAATGAGTCTTTTACAAATAAAACCTGGTACTTTTTCCTTCTCATACATTTAAGAACAAAGAAAGACCAAAGCTTAAACTCAGAAACTTCTCTCAGTCATCATAGTAGAAGAGAAAAGGTAATCGCAAGCAATCCAGTTAGTGTACAAAAAAATACCAGAAAAAAGAAATGATTCAGAAATGTAAGATTAACAAATATACCAAAAAAAAAGTTGTAACAAATGACTGAATTTTTTTAAATTATTAATCCAAGCAGCAAAGAAGACAATAAGCTCATTGAGGACAGGAGAAAGTAAGCACATGGAGCTTGAGAAAACAAAAAACCTAAGGAATAGAGGAAACAAGTCCAAAGAGTTGATGAGACAAGCCCAAGCAGTAAACAAGACAAACCCAAGATCAAGGAGTCTAAGCACCTGAGGAGACAAGTCCAAACAGAAGAGGAAACACAAGACCAAGCAGTAAACAAGACAAACCCAAGATCAAGGAGTCTAAGCACCTGAGGAGACAAGTCCAAACAGAAGAGGAAACACAAGACCAAGCAGTAAACAAGACAAACCCAAGATCAAGGAGTCTAAGCACCTGAGGAGACAAGTCCAAACAGAAGAGGAAACACAAGACCAAGCAACAGAGACAACTTCCCTAAAGAACTGAGAAGAAAAGAAATTCACACAAGCAGATAAAAAGACAACAAGCCATATATAAGGTTATTGAACAAAGCATGTGTGTGTTACGAGCCTCACACTGAAATGTATTAACAGGATGAATAAATCGGTAAAATATTTTGTTTCTATAAAAAGGTGAAATGACATATCCTCATTAAAAACAAGGAGAAGCTCTATTAGACTTCATGATACAAGAAAAATGCTACTGGATAAACATTTTATTTGAAAATATTTCAAAATGAAACTACTTATAACCAAATCTAAAAATGGGAAAAAGTACAGTAAATTATCTTGTAATTACTACTGTAATTTTTATAAGACTACCATTAACCAAAACATACCTTTCATTTAGGTGAACAAGAGATGGGCTTTCAACAAAAGCTGCTATTAAAGCAACAATAACGTTTAACAAATGTAAAGGCTTCCTAGCTGTCTTCCAGCACAGATCTTTTGAACGATACAGCTTGTGGTAAGTTTCATGTAGCTGGGGAAGATCCACTCCCACTTCCAGCAATGTTGAGAAGAGCCACTTCGGACTGAAATCCTCATTACAAGTCTTGAATTCCAAGTACTTCACCAGAAATGCTTTTATACATAAACACATGTCAGATCACTTTATCAAAACAAATGTCACAAAAATAAAGCCAAATAAATAATCCAGGATAACAGAAGCATGACTTACTCATCTTTTAGTTACTAAGTAAGAAAATTTGAAACTAATAATTGATTATATTTTCAAACTTATTAGATATCTTTCTTTACTTTGAATATAAACTTTTTCAAAAATGACATAACTACTTGATATGTCATGTTTTATATATACCAACAAGTTAATCTACAGAAACCACCTTTCTCAATTTACTGAATACATACAAATAACTTATGATGATGAGGTACCCACTTGAAGAAAATATATAGTAGAGATGGCTGATATTGATACTAAAACTTTTATAAATATACACTGAGTGGTCACAAGTAAATAGACACCTAATTTTTCGTCATTTAACTAATTTGTGTTCACAGAGCACTATATAAATGAAAATGGTCCGCACACTAATTATCTTGTGATACAACATG
>NW_013675014.1:25817-26605 GCF_000517525.1 Limulus polyphemus | reverse complement strand
TAGATAGACAGGCAGACAGATAGATAAGTAGGTAGCTATATAGATAGACAGGCAGACAGATAGATAAGTAGGAAGCTTCTGCCTGTCTATCTATATTAGCTACCTAATTATCTATCTGTTATAGATAGACAGGCAGACAGATAGATAAGTAGGAAGCTATATAGATAGACAGACAGATATATAGATAGACAGACAGACAGATAGATAGATAGATAGATACATAGATAGGAGAACATTACTCGAAACATGAGATTTTTTGTTCCGTATCATGAATAGAAGAGATACACGACAGAAGACAATACCATTTGTTATGTTCCCACGCTATTCATTTTCCACACCTGTCTACCTGTCTACGCGAAGACAGCTATTATGCTAGATATTCTATACTGACATCATATATATATAACTTTAGAAAATTAACCCGATAAAAAAGTACAGTAATCAAATATAAAGTAAGAAAAAATGTGAGACATTTATCACCACTGAGTTATTTATTATTTGCCATTAATAATCGCTTCATTGTATTTTTGTCAAATATACGAATCTTGAAAACGTAAATAATTTACTAAATAAATACTGTTCCACCGTTACTTCTCTTCTGTTTATGAAGATACCATTTATAATGAAAATAGTGGCATCTTCTCTTTGCGAAGATTCCACTTATAATGAAAACAGTGGCATCTTCTCTTTGCGAAGATTCCACTTATAATGAAAATAGTGGCATCTTCTCTTTACGAAGATTCCACTTATAATGAAGATAGTGGCATCTTCTCTTTACATAGATTCCA
>NW_013675014.1:23116-24817 GCF_000517525.1 Limulus polyphemus | reverse complement strand
CGAAGATTCCACTTATAATGAAAACAGTGGCATCTTCTCTTTACGAAGATTCCACTTATAATGAAGATAGTGGCATCTTCTCTATGCGAAGATTCCACTTATAATGAAAATAGTGGCATCTTCTCTTTACGAAGATTCTACCCTCTGTCTTTTGTGCATTTTATTGAGTGATATTGATATTTAAGAACGTGAGTATAGAAATTATCATAGGTTTGAATGATTTGTTTGTTTGGTATGAATTTCGCGTAAAGCTACACGAGGGCTATCTGCGCTTTGTCCATTGTGGGAACTCGAACCCCAGATTCTAGCGTTGTAAGTCCGTAAACTTATCGCTGACCCACCGATTGACCCCTCTGGTAGAACTCTGAATTTTGAAGCTGGCGAGCAGGTTTCGATTCCGTGTGATACCACTAAATACTCCCGTTACTTTAAGCTGTGAGTGTGTTATAAGAGTGGCAGTCAAGCCCTTAACGTGGACGGTAGGGTGTGGCTGACCGGCTACCTTCCTTCCGGTCAGTAGTTCAAAATACAAGTTGATCTCACGTACACTTAAAGGCTTACGCTAATTCCTAAAAAATCAAGTTTCTCAGTTGTTGTAAATATAACAGTAATTACAGGGGAAAATATCGACTAATATAATATCATTTCATATAAAAATTCTTTGTTCGTGTTTTCACTTCCATAAAAAAACGTATTAATTAGATTGAAATCACATATATTAAGAACACAAGAGGGCATCCTCAATAGCTGCGGCACTTGAAATTCTTTTGGGCAAGATGAGGGTAAATTAAGCTATGAGGCCTTTGTTTCCCTTTTTATTAGCTATATTTTTGTGCGCCAGCAGTACCAAACGTGGAGCGCGCGTATACCCGATTCGATTTTATTACCCATCAGGATCTACCAGCCCACCGTCAAATTGAAATTCCTTTAGGCAGGATTAGAATAAATTAATCAATGAGACTTTGGGCGTGGCTAAATACATCAATCTAAAGGATTTAATCTCCCGAGTCCAAAACTGTAATTATATCTCAAATCGGTTGAGAGATGACGGAGCTATGAAACTAAAAGTTTGTACTTGAAAAAAACAAAACTAAAAATAAAAGAAAACAAACTCAGAGCCGTTGTATGAGCCACTATGCCGCGGCTAAAAATGCAGTTAACTCTTTCACACTCCAACGTCTCTCATTTAAGTAAATTAAAACATTATGTTTACAAAAAGTTTAGGTAGCATTTAAGCTTTGCCTCAAAATTGACAATGTTTATGTATTAGATAAAAAAATATGAATTCATTATTTGTACAACAGAATATAAATATAATGTTTGTTTCACGATAACCGAGTAAACCTTTAAAACTCGATACATTGGGTTTTAGTGATCTAATCTGAACTAACGGGGTTTCCCGTTGGGTCATGTAATGTTAAAAATCTGAGGTTTGATTCCCCGCGGTGGACAACAGAATATAAATATAATGTTTGTTTCACGATAACCGAGTAAACCTTTAAAACTCGATACATTGGGTTTTAGTGATCTAATCTGAACTAACGGGGTTTCCCGTTGGGTCATGTAATGTTAAAAATCTGAGGTTTGATTCCCCGCGGTGGACAACAGAATATAAATATAATGTTTGTTTCACGATAACCGAGTAAACCTTTAAAACTCGATACATTGGGTTTTAGTGATCTAATCTGAACTAACGGGGTT
>NW_013675014.1:21119-22328 GCF_000517525.1 Limulus polyphemus | reverse complement strand
CATGTAATGTTAAAAATCTGAGGTTTGATTCCCCGCGGTGGACAACAGAATATAAATATAATGTTTGTTTCACGATAACCGAGTAAACCTTTAAAACTCGATACATTGGGTTTTAGTGATCTAATCTGAACTAACGGGGTTTCCCGTTGGGTCATGTAATGTTAAAAATCTGAGGTTTGATTCCCCGCGGTGGACAGAGTGTAGATAGCCTACTGTGTAGCTTTGCATTAAGACAGCATAAACAACAACAAAAATGAACTAATGAGGAGAGGGGGGGGGGTCTGAAACTAAAAAAACCTTAACAAGAAATATGTAGATGTAACATGTTAAATTTATAAAAATTGAGTTCTCTGTCGGGTTAATTTTCTAGTTAAACTTGCATTTAAACATCTATAAACGTTAGCGATGCGTTAGCGTTTGTGTACGAATACCTAAAAACTAAAATACTAATTTTCTTAAAATCAGATAAAAAAACAATAGTAACAATAACTGGATTTTTTTTGCCACCTCAGCATTTTTTGAAAATGAATTTGCATAGATTTTAACATATTGCTATGGTAACAATATATTGTGCATTTTAGTATACAGAAACGCAAAAAAACACGTGATTTTTCCATATTATATACGTCAGATTGTGTAATTTTAGAATTACACCATTTAGTTATTTTTTGACAGAGTTGAGTTCACCCCCTCCCGATATAAAAAGTTATATTACGCTGTGTTCCCACCTTTAATTCTCTTAGTGTATAGTGAAGCTTATTGCGTAAGCCTAATGCTTTAAATAATGCATTTAACTACGTTTCAGCTTTAGCAGAGTATTTCTATTTACACTAATACCTTGTGTTACTTTAACAATTTGTTTAAAAAAATACGAAACGTTAACTTTACTTACGTTTTTACTGCAAATCATTCATTTAAAGAAGATAAATTATAAACAAAAAATGTTGGATTTCTTTCTCCTGGTTTGTTAGAATTTGCATATCCTTTATAAATTGAAATAAAATAGAAACATCGGTAAGAAATTTGCAGAATGGTCCACAAGCTGAAGCAGATACAAATTCATTAATATTGTTACGACAGCGGAAGTCACGTGACTCTGTTGACACGTGATGAATTTCTCGAATGATCGGGGAGGCCCGAGTGTATGCGAGACGCCCCCTTCTTTAGTATTTAAGCCTGGCAGCGAAAGCCAGCGGAATAATAAAGTGT
>NW_013675014.1:15345-20473 GCF_000517525.1 Limulus polyphemus | reverse complement strand
CCCTTCTTTAGTATTTAAGCCTGGCAGCGAAAGCCAGCGGAATAATAAAGTGTGTGTTTTGTATTTGTAGAGAGCGAAGTTATCGAGATTGTGAATCGCTGTGATTTATAGCGTGTATTATAAAAGTTGTTAAGATTAAAGTGACGAGAAACGTACTGCCTGTGGAATTACTGTGTACTAAATGTTTGTATCGAGAAAGAATAAACTGGTTTAATCAAGATAAGACTTGTATCGCTGAAGTTACTCGGAAAGAATTTCTACCGAAAATTAACAAACGAGCAGATACGTAACAATAAACTAAAACAAGCTGAAATACCCGTCAACAGTCTGGAAATGTTTAAACTTAATTAAAACAATGTAAGTTTAACAGCAATAATATATTTCAAAGTAATAACTTGAACATAAACTCTATCTCAAAATTATAAAAAAACTTCTTCACAAACAACATTTGTAGTTTGCTTTACATCTACTAACAAATAAATATTTTGAGGTGATCCCAACCTTGAACACCCTACATCTTACTGACCATGAGGAAAGCATGGTTGTTTGAGAAACAACCCAGCAATTTTCTCTACTTTGACCTTGAATCCATTTAGAATATTCAACATTGTATAAAGCCAAGATTGTTTGATATTGACTCGATAAGCTGAGAGTATTTAACCAACAAGCTTTAGAAAAGAGAAATAGTGTTAAGTTCAATTTTGACTCCCTTAGGACATTCCCCATAGTTAATGGTGTTTACATACAAATTGTGGTTGAGATTGGCCCAATAGGCTCGGAGGACTTAGGGTGCAAACAAACACACATTTCGTCCTTATATACAAATATATATATATAGATTATATATTCCGTAAATTCTCCTCAAACAAACACACATTTCGTCCTTATATACAAATATATATATATAGATTATATATTCCGTAAATTCTCCTCAAACAAACACACATTTCGTCTTTATATACGATAGATAGTGGTTTGATAGGTAAAAATGAAAAGGTATTAGACTAAGTAAATATCTTATTATATAGATAAATTTGTATTTTATTTTTGGTTGTTAGGTTAAGATTTCTTAAAGATATTTCTGTTTTTTGTTTCAGTTTAAAATATGGCGTGACAACACAGGCCAGCGAAGTTTTAGAAAATGCGAAAAATTAACAATCGCAAGTGTACATTACAATGTGTATATATATTTTATTTAAATGTTTCAGAGGCGGTAGGACTGCTTTGAGATAAAGCAGATGGTACAGAGGATGTCCACGTGATAGATTTAACTAGAAAATTAAAGAGACATTTAAATTACATCACAGCCGGCTTTACTTATTTTTCTCTAAAATTATCTGTCATTTTGTATAAACAAGGCGTTTTTTTTTTCCTCTGGCTACAGGACGTTCTGAAAAACAAGGATCTGGACTTGGACAACATGTTCGTAGCGTCATTAGTTGCTGACCTTATTAAGGTAATGTGACGTCACAAGGGAGTAAAGCCACTATTTATTTATCCAATTGAATGCTTATATTATTAAATAAGGCGTGTTTTATAGTGAAACCTAAGACTCACCGATCATCTGTTCAATTTCAAATAAAACTTTCATTTCAAGAAATGTTAATAATAAAGTTCTCGACATGAAAAAGATGTTCATGTAAATGTATAAAAAATGGGAAAAAAAAGGTGTAGGCAACATTATTAGAAGTTATTAGGCATCATTGATGAAGAACACATATTTAATGATGTTGTTTTAATGTGTAAGATTAAATAATGAACGTACTCAAGAGTAAGACACGTATAACGAATAAGTATTATGTTTTAGTACATTCATAAATCTATCTGTTTACGCGAAAACGTAATTACGCGGAGAAAAACGGGAAAAGGAATTTTTCACTGATTTATTTTCCAGGGTATGATTTACCTCCACGAGAGTCCCATTGTTTCACACGGCAACTTGAAGTCGTCCAACTGCCTGGTCGATACTCGCTGGGTTTTACAGATCACAGACTTCGGTCTGCACGAGTTCCGCGAAGGACAGGAATTGTCTGTGAGCCAGGCAAGAAAACGTGAAAGAGGTTGGTTTCTAGCATCATTTACAACGAAAGGGAGAGATAACTAGAAAAGAAATAATTACTAGAGACTACAATATGTAGATTTATAGAAACTTATCCGTTAGGGTTGGCAATGAAACCATTTTTGTTTTTCTTTACGTGTTGATAGTTTTGTGTATATGCGATCGAATATGGAAGTATACCTCGGGTATACACGTTGTTATTTGTTGCCATTAAAATAAATCGTAGTGAGAGGGGGAATTAAGGTATAGTTGGCTGATTTCTTTTGCAATATACCAAAGTAAACGATGGATGAATTTTAGATAAAACTACCTATTGTGTGACATTTTTCCACTACATATAATCTGACATTTATCACATAAAAACACGATATCTGAGATTTTCCAACACGTATAATCTGTAGTTTGTTACACAAAAGTCTATTAACTAAAATTATCTTCTATACCGTGATATGATTTTTTATTGAACCGATGGGTTTATACCCCCGATGGGTTTATGCCCATACGAGGTATTGTGTGTATAATTTTGGAAAAGTGGCTTCTATTATCCAACTTTTTTTTATATCTTAAGATAGTGATTTGGTGATATCAAAGATAAATCTTCTTCTCGTATAAATAACAGTATTTCCTAAACTGTGATATAGCATGCGTTATAATTACGAAACGTGCCATACATTTCAGGACATAATTTTGGTTTGTCACTCAGTGAATAATGAATTCTACGTGTTTTAGGATACTGTTTTAGTTTGGCAGCCAGTATATGGTAAGACTTCCTGACACGGAGTGGTAAGCCTAATGTGAAAACTTCACATCGAAGACTACCCAATACCGAACTTACTGATATATCTTTAGGTTCACACTTTATAACATTAAAGAAGCATTAGCATGATATTGTTCTTATGTGTGTGAAAATATACATATGTATGTGTTTTAAACTACCTCGTCTCGTAACTAACAGACAGAAAAAAACTACAACAATAACTTAAAGTTTTGTTCGGACTTCAGTTCTATTTACATTAATATTATCAATGGGGTTTCATTAGGATCCCCCCTGCTTGAATACGATCTAAAAACAACGTTCATTTATGACTTAATTAATAAGAGAGCTTTTCCACATAACGTATTTCATATAGTACTTAAAATGAAATGCATTCTACAACGTTATTAACATATAACTGCTAAATTTGAATATATTTTTGAGTCACATGTAAATTTCTTGAACATAACAATTCGTCATTTTGACATTTTGTTCGGCACAAAATACCATTTGCTATACAAATTGTATGCCTTATTTCCTAGCTTGTATGACATATATATATATATAGTCTTAGGCGATTATTTAAAGGTAAAATATACAATAACACTTTTAATTTTGAAACGTGTTGTATCACTTATAGGTTAAAGGACAATTAAACGTTTCACCTTCCTTACACAGGTCTTCTTTGGAGGGCTCCAGAGCTGCTGAGAATGCTTAATCCTCCCGCTAGAGGGACTCAAAAAGGAGACGTTTATTCTTTTGCTATTATTTTGTACGAAATTGTTGGTAAAATGGGACCTTGGGGACCAATAGCCCCCCCTGAAAAAGGTAAGTATACGGAGTACATATAATATGTTCTAAATTCTGACCTCACTGACTATCAGCAATCTTTCGTTTGAGCATTTATCTATGTAAATAAACGTCAATATGAGTGCGTATGTTTGTTCCTTACACGTTTCCACATTTCTTGATCAATCAGCACCGAATTTTACACAGTGATACAGGTCGACATGAGGAAGGTCATGAGGAGGGGTAGACCCCCCATATAATTTCATACTCATAGAATTCTTGCAAACAGGACGTCTTTCTTTTCAGTATTGGTACTTTTATGTATTTTTATTGCACTTTTAATGTTTATATTAAGAAAAAAATAGAAGCACAATTTCCTATCTTTTGTTACAAACGAGTTTTTATTTCATCAGTCCAATGAACTGGTACTCCAGCTAGTATAACATAGTAATAGATTTTGATATTAATGTAGGGTCGTAACATAAATTCATACTTACAATAAATCACCTAGTGATTTGCACTGAAAGAACGAGAAGCCAATACGGCGATATATTAATATAATTATAATTAGCTTCTGATTACTTAAGCTAATATGAAGATCAGAACTGAAATGTAACCTATAAAATCAATGAAGCTAATTCTACATAATAAACTGACTAACTGTACGTAATATCACAGTTAATTATACAAGATTATGATCCATTGAGTCATCAGTTGGGTACCCAAGCTTTCAGGTTAACAATACAAAATAATATCCATAAGTGTAAACATTAGCAATAAACGTAACAATAAAACCCATTGAGTCATCAGTTGGGTACCCAAGCTTTCAGGTTAACAATACAAAATGATATCCATAAGTGTAAACATTAGTAACAAACGTAACAATAAAATCCATTGAGTCATCAGTTGGGTACCCAAGCTTTCAGGTTAACAATACAAAATAATATCCATAAATGTAAACATTAATAACAAACGTAACAATAAAATCCATTGAGTCATCAGTTGGGTACCCAAGCTTTCAGGTTAACAATACAAAATAATATTCATAAGTGTAAACATTAATAACAAACATAACAATAAAATCCATTGAGTCATCAGTTGGGTACCCAAGCTTTCAGGTTAACAATACAAAATAATATTCATAAGTGTAAACATTAATAACAAACATAACAATAAAATCCATTGAGTCATCAGTTGGGTACCCAAGCTTTCAGGTTAACAATACAAAATAATATCCATAAGAGTAAACATTAATAACAAACATAACAATTATTTTAAACATTGTAGCCAATAATTTTTAATAGAAATTAAATAACAACATTAAAGAAATGTCAAAAACCCCGTAAGGTTTTTCATGGTCAATCAATACATTGTATGACAAATTATACACCCAGTAAGGTTTTTCATGGTCAATCAATACATTGTATGACAAATTATATACCCAGTAAGGTTTTTCATGGTCAACCAATACATTGTATGACAAATTATACACCTTAAGGTTTTTCATGGTCAACCAATACATTGTA
>NW_013675014.1:12049-14475 GCF_000517525.1 Limulus polyphemus | reverse complement strand
AACCAAAACATTGTATGACAAATTATATACCCAGTAAGGTTTTTCATGGTCAAACAATACATTGTATGACAAATTATATACCCAGTAAGGTTTTTCATGGTCAACCAATACATTGTATGACAAATTATATACCCAGTAAGGTTTTTCATGGTCAACCAATACATTGTATGACAAATGAAAGTTTTAGTGTCTTTTTACTATTTTTTTCTATAAGTCTAAAATGTTGTCGCCAGTTGTGATTCTTATTATGTTTCTGTCTGTATATTCTAAAATATTTTGGGCATCTTACGTTGTTTACGATTGTCCGTGGTTAAAATATTCATCATGCATGTAAGTAATTCCCTAATCTATTTCTAACTGTTTTAACTAATTAATATTACAGGTTTCTCTTAATTTTTATTAATTTTTTTATTAATGAATAAATTGCTAGTTTTTTTTTCTTCTTGTAATCGCTAGGTATCATTGAAAGAGTCATGAATACCCACCTGTACGACCAAAATCTGTTCAGACCACCGTTAAGCGAACTCGGGCATTGTTCTGACTACATTATTCGATGTATGGAAGAATGCTGGGATGAAAATCCAGACAACAGACCAGATTTCCGTCTGATCAATCAGAAACTAAGAGATATGCAGGCTGGTCTGTAAGTTATCTCTTTCTACTGGCTACAGCCATTTATTTCTATTGGTTATAGTCTGATAACTCAAGTCATTCCTTCCTACTGGCTACAACCAGATAGATTATGTCACTTCCTCCTACTGCTACAACCAGATAGATTACGTCATTCATTCCTACTGGCAACAACCAGATAGATTATGTCACTTCCTCCTACTGGCTACAACCAGATATATTACGTCACTTCTTTCTACTGGCTACAGTCAGATAGATTACGTCACTCCTTCCTACTGGCTACAGTCAGATAGATTACGTCACTTCTTCCTACTGGCTACAACCAGATAGATACGTCATTCCTTCCTACTGGCTACAACTAGATATATTACATAACTTCTTCCTACTGGCAACAACCAGATAGATACGTCACTTCCTCTTACTAGCTACAATGAGATAGATTACGTCACTTCTCCCTACTGGCTACAACCAGATAAATTACGTCACTTCTTTCTACTGGCTACAGCCAGCTAGATTACGTCACTTTTTCCTACTGGCTACGACTAGATAGATTAGAGCACTTCTTCCTACTGGCTACAACCAGATAAGTTACGTCACTTCTTCCTACTGGCTACGACCAGATAGATTAGGGCACTTCTTCCTACTGGCTACAGCCAGATGGGTTACGTCACTTCTTCCTACTGGCTACAACTAAGATACATTACATCACTTCTTCCTACTGGCTACAACCAGATAGATTTACGTCACTCCTTCCTACTGGCTACAACCAGAAAGATAATGTGATTCCTTACCACCGGGTATAACCAGATAGTTTGAGTTTTTCATTTCCATTGGTTATAATCAGACAGATTAAGCCGCTCCTTCCTATTGGTTGTATATATCTTCTGTGTTTGTCTCTGTGTAAGTCATTTTGTAGTTAATCATGTTACTCACTATTACATTAGCGAAACATGAAAGTGTTAAACTATGGTTAAAGTTATACTCAGTGTAAGTGTGTGTATAGGAAACGATGAACCTAATAACTACATGGTCAGAGTGATGGAACTAAAAAAAAAAAAAAGACCATTGAGTATCTAGACAACCAGAAACTCTTCACTGTTATCTTCCTCTAAACACTCACTGATCCTAAGTGTAGTGGCTCTGTTATAAAAAACATGTTACAGATCAGCTTCAGGTTTATTTTTTGTCCTCCCACGTTATGTACATTCAACACCGACAACGACCAGAAGCATCAGAGTGAACAAAACTAGTGTCAGTAGTGGTGACTATTGATTTTGTGAAAAAAAAAGCCTGGTAAACGAACATGAAACTTTTGGAACTGTAGAACGGTGAAGAAGGAACAAAAGTGGACATATGTCAAAGTATTTATGTTACACACGCCATAAAGCGTCTTTTCACACAAGCATTACTCAGGCATCTGTCCTTTCCTCTCTATTTTCTTCTCACTATGTATTTATATGTGGGTGAGTGGGTGGATGTGTACGAGAATTTAAGACTACTATGTATGATTAATTTTAGGGGGGTTAACATTATGGGCAATAAATATTTGAAATTAGTTTCTTAGGTCAAGGATATAAACAATATTTTCCCCCCGTAAATTGGTAATAATAAATTTATTGTAAGACCAATGACAACAATGAAAATAAAACAGCAGTATCTCAGTTGGAATGTGAATCAAGAATCCAAGTTAAAGAAAACGACAAATATTAATCCACGTGCGTAAGATCGAGATAATGTCAACTGATGGAGAATAAAATATTAACACATAGCATCGAAAAGGAAAAATAATATATCTT
>NW_013675014.1:2237-11538 GCF_000517525.1 Limulus polyphemus | reverse complement strand
TTATCTAGTTGGTAAACTCAGTCGCTACAAACACACACAACAAAAAAGTCTCAACTAAAATAGAAAACACAGCGAGAAATCTGTGGAGATGGACAATGTAAAGGAAGAAAAATATTTAACTTGAAAACTATTGTAATTATATTCCATCCGTGATGGGCGTGGCTCAGTGGTACGTTTTTCGGGCTGTACGGTCCAAGGTTCGAGCCGCGATATGCCGCTGAACACGCTCTGCACTAATAAAAAATACAGAAACTCTCCATAGCAAATAGATAAATAAATGAAGGTTATTTTAAATTTTTGTTCTATAAAAAGCTGGTTAATCGCGAGGCATAAGGTGCGTTTTAGTTTGAAAATATCATATTAAACTTTCCATGACTGATAAAATATTGTTCAATTATATATCTTATCAGTGGAAAACCGCTTTATTAGCATATTCATTATTATTGTTACTTTGCAGGAAGAATAACATTTTCGATAATATGATGGTTATGATGGAAAAATATGCCTACAATTTAGAAGGTTTGGTCCAGGAGAGAACTTATCAGCTGATGGAAGAGAAGAAGAAAACGGAAAACTTACTTGCCCGAATGCTGCCGAGGTACGTTTCTTTGTTTGTTTAGCACAAAGCTACGCAATCTGAGTTTCGATACCCGTGGTGGGCAGAGCACAGATAGCCCATTGTGTAGCTGTGTGATTTGTTTGTTTGTAATTAAGCACAAAGCTACACAGTGTACTATTAGTACTCTGCCCACCACGGGTATCGAAACCCAGATTCTAGCGTTGTAAGCCCGCAGACATACCTCTGTGCCAATGGAGGGGTGTTTTACAAAATAGGCTATCTGCGTTCTGCTTCTTCTCCTCCCCCCGTCGGGAAATCGAACCCTGGATTTCAGCTTTGTAAGCCAGTAAACTTACCGCTGATCCACCGGGGAACGCAGTGTTGATAGCAAGTTGAGCCTGAATGTTTGAAGATGTAACGGATTATTATTATTATTATCTGAACTGTTAAAGATGAACATACTATGAACATGATTGAATTTAGTAGAATAAGATCGTAGTTTTGTTTAATATTGCCAAATTAATTAACATGATATGGACAGAAATAACTTCGAAATACATACGTAACAATGTAATGTTACTTTTACGGTAGAAAAATATACCATTGGAATATTATTTTTCACTTAGCACTAGAACCTCGACACTATGGTCTGTCAGAAAGATTACTTCGACTCGATACTTATTCTATAGCATTCTTAAAGCCCGCTTGAAGGACCAATAACAGCTTCTAGCGTTAACAATGCTGAATTTTGGAAAACGAATACGACCGGTCTAACGAAATCGTGGTTAAGTAAGTAATAATATAAGGACCGGTGATTATTGTTTTCAACCAATTAAACCTTTTCTCAGTTTCTCACTGTCTGAAGCCAAGCGTGACCTTTATTCTCCGTGTACGTCACCTATGGCTTACGGCTTTTGCCCAGTAAGAATTTTCGTAATATCGATATTAGTTTACCTAATCTGTTATTATTTGTAATATGTATCAATTATTTCTGTTGCTTGTTTACTTTCATTCGGTCTTATAATTCGTAAGATAATAAGCCGATGGTTTCGTTCATTTAACGAATTTATGAGTAGCCTATATCAATGTTTCTTAGAGTGGAAGCTGCGGCCCCCTGTTGGCCGTAAAGTTTTTTCTGGTGGGCCGCAAAAAAATGGGTCGAAAACAAAGATGCTGAATTAATCTTAATTTTAAATAAACAATGAGACGATAAATATTATGTTGAATTAATTAAATGATACAGTATGTCGAAAGATGTTATTGTTTTAACCACACCACCGTTTTTCAATCACCATTCTAAAGTTGGGGGTCCTCAAACTGTTTGATTTACATCAAGGGAGCCTCAGACTAAAATATTTTGGGGACTACTGGCCTCTATTATATATTCTACCTCACTTTTGAGATTCTCCCCAGGGTCTTGGTACAGATAGCCCATTGTCTGGCTTTGCGTTCAACAACAACCAAACCACTTTTGAAATTTCGCAATTTCTGACATTTATATCTATTACCATATTGCCCAGAACCGGGAGTATATAGTAATTTCTTCCATTCGTTCGGGAATACACTTTTATTTACATTGATATTCGGTTTATGAATAGTTTGAAGACGAAAGAAAGGCGTGCCAGTAGGCTTAATGATATAACTTCGCTTAATGATATAACTTCGCTTAATGATATAACTTCGAACATTTATTAAGACTCTCCACAACATGGAGTCAGTTTATATGACTTACATACTGGTTTTTCATACTGAAGCGTTTATGCCCAGCAAAAGTATATTACAAAATTCATTGTTAACTTACTTTATTTTTTCTATTAGGCCTAATTTAAAAAAAACAGTAAATTGCGTCAAATTGACCATAAAAGAAATGGCAACAGACTTGAGACCACGTTACTTCTCATCAACAGCATGACGCATGCAGTCATGATTGTCAAAAAATAATTTAAGTAACCAAAGTAAGAGTGGTCATATGACAGCTTTATACATGCTCGTTTCTTATACGTTACGGTCGATACTCCAGATACTTCACAACAGGAAGTATGTCGTGTGATAAGTCGATACACCAGATACTTCACAACAGGAAGTATGTCGTGTGAGCTGGATATTTTCGATCTGCCCATCTCAGGGCTCGAACACAGAATTTTAGCGTAATAATTCCTCAAATTTACCGTTTAATGAGCCACCAGGGGAGGGACAAAGAATTAATTATTAACTTATTGTATTACAGACCAGTAGCAGAACAGCTGAAACGTGGAGAACAGGTGGAAGCCGAGAGTTTCGAGTATGTCACCATCTATTTCAGCGACATTGTAGGTTTCACCGCTCTTTCAGCTGTCAGCACACCTTTACAGGTGAGCACTCACTAGCTCGAATAAAGCTCTAAGAAAAATACGACATCATAATTCTTCTATTCTTGCAAAAAAAAAGGAATTTTTTTTATGATGCTTTGAAACATCAAGTTGAAAGGTTATCGTTAAATGTCATTGTATATATGTTATGTACGAGCCTTTTTGTTTTACCTCTGTCACTGTTCATTTAGATGTTAGCTTACATTGTGGTTCGTCTTGTATGGTGTCAAGAAATGAGACTGCATAAGTTTTCATATCGAATCATTGAAGGTCCTATCAGGACAGACTTACTAGATAAAGATATACCTTAAGGACATATCAGGTTACATTAATAGGAACCATGATAAAGGAAACTGTGCCTTTTACAATGGCTTAATACATCAGGTTTCATTGACGAAGATTGTACTTTAGACATAATCAGGTTACATTAATAGGAACCATGATAAAGGAAACTGTGCCTTTTACAATGGCTTAATACATCAGGTTTCATTGACGAAGATTGTACTTTAGACATAATCAGGTTACATTAATAAACCATGATAAAGGAAACTGTTCCTTTTACAATAGCTTAATACATCAGGTTTCATTAACTAAACAGACCATTGGTAAACAAAGTTGTATCCTGTATAACGGGTTAGTTTTGAAATGTTGAGATAAATATCCACCAGTTGTTTTATATTCTGTTAATTTTTATTGCGTATTGTCTCACTAGAACAGGAAATTTTCAGGATTTATAGTGCATAGTGGATTAGTTTTGAAGTTTTAGTAATAAATTAGATAGAAAAAAAAGGCATTTGTTCTCTAGATAATGATAAGTAAAAGCTTTATAGTTCAGCCAGCGTTTCGCCTTTGCGGCTTCATCAAAGGCGAAACGTTGGCTGAAAGAAAAAGCTACTATTTTTTCTTCATTATTATTGGGAGGGTAAAGGTTATTACAAGACTAGGAAGTTACCACACACAACTAATCAGTACTGAAGGTTATGGATGGTGTTGACTTCGTTTTAAGAGACAGACTCAACTTTTCAATAATTAACTGTAACTTAAACATTCCATATTTAGACAGTATCTCTATTACCAGGTTGTTGACCTGCTGAATGACCTCTACACATGTTTTGATTCTATCATCGGCAACTATGACGTTTATAAAGTAGAGACAATTGGGGATGCGTACATGGTTGTAAGTGGGCTACCTTTGAGGAATGGAGACAAGCATGCTGGTGAAATCGCTTCCATGGCATTACATCTTTTAGGGAAGATCCAAAACTTTGAAATAAGGCACAGAAAAGGAGAGCATTTGAAACTAAGGATTGGCATTCATTCTGGTAAGCTATGTACTATTATATTCAGTTGTCATCTACTGTCATATATGAAAGACGTAAGCATCTTTTAGGATAATTCAGAACTTAGAAATAAGGCAAAAAATGGGGCCAATTAAAATTAGGGATTGGCATTCATTTCCGTAATACATTTATTCCTTTCCATTCTTAAAGAGAAGAAATGGGGCAATCTTGGACTTCGAAATAAGACAGAAAGTAAATGGTAAACGTAAGGTAATGTGTTTTGATTAGTCACGATAAATCGTAGAAAAATGAATGAACAATGTGCTATTCACGTTTTACATTTAAAACAAACTGCTCGTGCATCAGAACACAAGTTTTATATATAACAATCATATTTTGCACTTGATGGTCATATATATATGCCCCCCAGTGGCACAGCGGACTTACAACGCTAGAATCCGGGTTTCGATACCCGTGGTGGGCAGAGCACAGATAGCCCATTGTGTAGCTTTGTGCTTAATTACAAACAAACATATATATATATATATATATTTCTTATGTCAACAAAGTTCGTTACAAACCAAATATTATATTGATGGAGTTTATAGTGATTGTAAGTTATTCGATATATTAGCTTCTGCGTGTAATTTTTACGTAATAGCATGGAAAACGACAACTAAATCATTTCTATATAATAACGTTAAAAGGTAAAAGACGTGAATCATGAAAACCGTAAAAACCAACGTTAGCCTAATCACAACATCTAGGGTGTTTGGATGTGCTTTCGTGTATTCGTTATGGTGAACTCATGTAGGTTATGAATGTAAGGTTGTATGAAGTCCTTGTCATGTACTCTAATACGTTACGTCAGTATGGATATATGAAGTCCTTGTCATGTACTCTAATAGGTTACGTCAGTACGATTATACGAAGTCCTTGTCATGTACTCTAATAGGTTACGTCAGTATGATTATACGAAGTCCTTGTCATGTACTCTAATAGGTTACGTCAGTAGGATTATACGAAGTCCTTGTCATGTATTCTAATAGGTTACGTCAGAATGGATATATGAAGTCCTTGTCATGTACTCTAATAGGTTACGTAACTACGGTTGTATGAAGTCCTTGTCGTTAACTCTAGTAGGTTATGAATGTATGGTTGTATGAAGTTCTTGTCGTTAACTCTAGTAGGCTATGAATGTATGGTTGTATGAAGTCCTTGTCATGTACTCTAATAGGTTACGTCAGTATGGTTATATGAAGTCCTTGTCATGTACTCTAATAGGTTACGTCAGTATGTTTGTATTAAGTCCTTGTCATGTACTCTAATAGGTTACGTCAGTATGGATATATGAAGTCCTTGTCATGTACTCTAATAGGTTACGTCAGTATGGTTATATGAAGTCCTTGTCATGTACTCTAATAGGTTACGTCAGTATGGTTGTATTAAGTCCTTGTCATGTACTCTAATAGGTTACGTCAGTATGGTTATATGAAGTCCTTGTCATGTACTCTAATAGTTACGTCAGTATGATTATATGTAGTCCTTGTCATGTACTCTAATAGGTTACGTAGTTGTTATCATATATATATATATATATATATTCCTATTTTTTAGTTTCTTGTCCGATGCCAACATATTTTCTGCTGATCCTGAGTGTTTTGGAATATCCTTAGTAAGTTATATAGATATGGTTATTGTAGTCCTTATCGTGCTCTCTAGCTTACGATATAAAACTGGTCGTACGTAAGTCAACCAAGTAAGATATGTAGCCCTATTAAAACATACAAGTATCAATAATGTAGTCTTGTAATTTACTTCAGCAATGGTAAGTTAATGTGTATTATTGTAGGCTTATTAACTATCTACCTTATGTATCTATGTATTAATAAATGTGTATTCACGCCCTAGGTCCGTGTGTGGCAGGCGTGGTTGGACTAACGATGCCCAGATATTGTTTATTTGGGGACACAGTCAACACAGCTTCCCGGATGGAGTCCTCTGGGGAAGGTAGCAATCTTTAATTCTTCTCTTTCAGATTGCAGCTCCACCTACATACATTAAACATACAGTTTCAGAATGATTCGATGGTATATCTAGCTTCAAAATCCAACAATAACAAAGAAACTGTAGCTTATTTTGATATTTAATATAAACAATTAATAGATACAGTTCGTACGAAGATAAAATATTGGTTCCTGAATATGTAAAAATCCTAAGTATTGTGTTGTTGATTTAAATTTATTTATTTATTTAAAAGTTTTAAGTCATATATTGTTTTCAGTTGAGTGCTTTTAAAGTTTAGATCTTGACGTGAACAATTCTTAGGTTCTAGGGAAAAAAAATGCGAAAATCTTACCTATTTTTGTATTTTTATATCTTTGGTTAACACTAACTGTCATCGATTATCAATGAGAAATCTGACCCGTTTTTAAATTTTGAATCAGAAAATGTGTTTTGTGTGTACTTAAATGTTATCACTCATTTTTAAATTCAGATTTCAAGTGTTTTGTCAAAAGCCTATAATAATTTATCGCATAAATAATTATCAGTATACAATACACAGATAGTGTGTCCAAAGTTAGCGATTATTTGATTTTTAAGTAAGTCATATTAACATTTTCATTCCGGCGTTTCATATTAAATTATATGTCTGTTCGTTATTGTTCACGAAACAATCAAAACTTGAAACTTTTAGCGTTAAAGATTCATGTAAGTGAGGCAACGAAGACGATCCTCGACAAAATTGATGGCTACATTTGTGAAGAAAGAGGACTGATAAAAGTAAAGGTAAAATAAATCTATGTTTATTTAATGAATCTAAAGTTAGATTTTCTGGATCCTTGGCTACTTTTGTTTAAGAAAGAGGACTGATAAAAGTAAATGTAAAATAAATCTATGTTTATTTGATGAATCTAAAGTTAGATTTTCTAGATCCTTGTCTACATTTGTGAAGAAAGAGGACTGATAAAAGTAAAGGTAAAATAAATCTATGTTTATCTAATGAATCTAAAGTTAGATTTTCTGCATCCTTGGATTGATGGCTACATTTGTGAAGAAAGAGAACTGATGGAAGTAAAGGTAAGATAAACAAGAATATATCTAATGAATCTATAGTTAGATTTTCTGGATCCTTGGGTGATACATAAAGCGTTGGGTTGTTATGGATTGGAAGAAGATATACAAACGCTGGAAATCTAGAGGGTTTATTATTTGTGTTTGTGACATATAAAGAAAAAATGATATGTGTAAATAACTATCCAGTTAAGACTAATAACATTCAGCATTGTGATGCTACGAAAATCAGTACGTAATATAGAAGTGGAGACTTGCTAATATTTTCACTTCACCTATTACTATTTCCATACACTATATAAAAACATTTAAACGTATACGGACTCCAAAAGTGTATTGATCCTAATGACCAAGCACGTGTATGCCGTTTCTTTATCATTTGCTGTGTGTTATACGTCTTTGTATCCATATTAGAGGTAATCCCTATATCAGATTACTATTATCTAAACTTAGCAAGTATTACGTTACAGATGAAAACAGTTAAGTAATTTACTCGACACACAATCACACTCACCTATACCAACAGTTCTTCAAACTTCTTCAAACGGCGAAATAATGAAAGGGGAGTTTGTTTCTTTTATCTTCTCAGTTGGGTTAACGATTTCTTTTCTTGTAGCCCCCCCCCCCAGTTGCACAGCAGTATGTCTGCGGACTTATAACGCTAGAAACCGGGTTTCGATACCCGTGGTGGGCAGAGCACAGATAGCCCATTGTGTAGCTCTGTGCTTAATTACAAACAAAGAGAAAATACCAATCACTGAAGTAAGGCAAAAATATGAATTGGTATCAATAGTTATATTGTTCGTGTTTGGTATTTTTAACCTCAACGACATTTTCTACGACACATGTGAAAAATGGCCTAGAGGCCTTAATGTTCAGGCATAGTGGTCCTTAATTTGAGGGAAGACAACCAGCCGCCTACACAGCTACTCTTAAGCGAGCATTGGAACTGACTGTCAGTCTTATAACGCGCTCACAGCTCAAAGTGCGGAGCGTTTTCATCAACATATTGTTGGCTCGAACGTAGGACTTCCGATACGTAGCCCGACATGCTAGCCACTAGACCACTTCCGACCCAACAATTATAAACAAATAAGGTTTAGAAAGATTGTTAATATCTGTCGAAAGAGCTATTCGGCCTGTTTTTGAATTTAATTCCACTACACGTTGACATCAATGTCAAGTAACGTTGTTAATTGTACGGTTACATGTGAAAGTCTTAGCTTATTTTTTGTTAGAAACTTATTAAATTGTACTTGAATTCACACTTATTGAAAAATACATCGACAAATAATTGTCTTAACAAACTGGTTTTTAAATCAGTTAAAGTTTGTCTGTTTCTTATTAAGCACAAAGCTTCACAATCGGCTACCTGTGTTAAACTCTCCACGAATATAAAACCCGGGTTTTAGCGTCATTTAAGTCTTGACTTTCCGCTGAGCTACTGCAGGATTCTGAACGATAACACAGGCAATGATTGGTTTATATTATGAATCAACGAGCACGAGGCACTCTGAAGTCTGGGTGCCCACTTCTTTGTCTTCTTACTAAGCTTACGCTATAGGAGAAATATAAAATGATAAAAACCTTATAACCCGAGCGAAAGGTGGATATTTCTTCTTCAGGGGTAAACTGGAACAAAATAGGGCTGTAGGAGAAATGTCAGAGTTTCAAAAAATCATTAAAATGGGAACCAAAGAAACTTTTGATGCTTTAATGAGTATGACAGAATAAAAACCTTTCAAAGTTGGATAAACCTTTCAAAATTGGATAAACCTTTCAAAGTTGGATAAACCTTTCAAAATTGGATAAACCTTTCAAAGTTGGATAAACCTTTCATAATTGGATAAACCTTTCAAAGTTGGATAAACCTTTCAAAATTGGATAAACCTTTCAAAGTTGGATAAACTTTTCAAAGTTGGATAAACTTTCAAATTGGAAACCTTTCAAAGTTTGATAAACCTTTCAAATTGGATAAACCTTTCAAAGTTGGATAAACCTTTCAAAGTTAGGATAAACCTTTACAAAGTTGGATAAAC
>NW_013675014.1:0-1237 GCF_000517525.1 Limulus polyphemus | reverse complement strand
AATTGGATAAACCTTTCAAAGTTGGATAAACCTTTCAAAATTGGATAAACCTTTCAAAGTTGGATAAACTTTTCAAAGTTGGATAAACTTTCAAAATTGGAAACCTTTCAAAGTTTGATAAACCTTTCAAAATTGGATAAACCTTTCAAAGTTGGATAAACCTTTCAAAGTTGGATAAACCTTTCAAAGTTGGATAAACCTTTCAAAATTGGATAAACCTTTCAAAGTTGGATAAACCTTTCAAAATTGTTTAAGTGGCGTACTGATGTATCTGTTGTTTATTGTTTCTGCCAAATTAATATTGATTCTGTTGCTCCTTCGAACAGGGAAAAGGTGAAATGCGTACCTATTGGCTGTTGGGGAAGACAAGATCACAAGCTCCAGATTTTAATGAGTGCACTTATGAAGAAAAGGTAAACAGTTCTGGTGTATCTACAAGTGGAGGTAACATAAATAAAGAATCCGACGTTGCGGGGAATTCACCTATTCACTCGTCTCAGTATTCTCCAAATTTGAGACAATTGTTTGATAAGGAAACGGTAAAAAAAGAAGACAGGACCATTGGAAGTGAAACATATGACAGGGAAATGGTTAGTCATGAGTATAGCAGCTGCTTAACCCTGTTTCAGGAATGTAAAATGACGCTACTGGGAGATTTTCGACACAGTGGTCGATCTTCAAACAAGGGCTACAGATCTGCACCGATAATCTCACTAACCGAGAAAACGTGTGAAGATGTGTGTGAACGATTTGTGAATAAGGAGTGAAGTTGCTCAATTGTCTAAAAAGGGGCGTGGCAGATGTATGTATGCTAACTTTAGTCTTAAGTTCAACTTCTTGAAGTTTGCATTCTTATGACTTCATATCTATTGTTGTTTAACGTCATACATTGTGGACAGATTACAATTCTCTTTATTGCATACTATATATCAAGAGTATTCCTACTTCTAAACTTCGATTATTATTTTTTTAATTAATTATCAACTAGTTGAAATTTGTAATTAATTATAGTGTCCTGAGAATATGCACATTTAAAGGTAGATCAACGAACTTTCATAGAAAGATATTTAGCAACTGTTGTATGGCTTTATATTACGAAACCTTTTTTTTTTTATGATCACAATACGAATCAATGTTTATGAAGTTTCCAAACTCTGATTTAAAAAAAAAATAATCAACAGTTTGGCAGGTAAAACAAATTATATTTTAAATACCTTTTTAAATATATAACGTGAGT
>NW_013675013.1:14830-23001 GCF_000517525.1 Limulus polyphemus | reverse complement strand
GTCTGACTGTAGATTAAAACATATAAAGTGTAAACCATGGTTATACTCTCAGACCCCTATGTACCCCCTGAGAAGTGCAAATGTACCCCTGGGGGTACATGTACCCCCAGGTTGGGAATGTCTGACTTAGAGCAAAACCAACGTAACTCTAGTTCGGGTATACGCGACCATGAGTCATATGCGCGTGCAGGTAATCAACACCAGTCACGTTAGTCTTTTCAATAGTTAGAGACAAGTGATTAGTGAGTTGATTACGTCCTAATGGTGTTGATATTTAATCTTGAGGAGAAAAGTAATCAACTGCACAATTATATTTTAACTTTATTTTTTAATACATGACGTCATATTGCACCTCATACATACAGGCCTAGTAACAAATGATCCCCCCCCAAAAATGAAGATTATTTTAGAAATACATTTATTTATCAACTCTGGAATGGAATTTTATAATCTTAAATACGTTTTATTTAATATTAATCCACTTAAACTTATTTATATAGATGAATTTTTAATTGCACAAATTGTGATAACTGCCCACTAGGAAAACCTTTGAAAGTAATTTCACTGTTTTTACCGTCTCCTAGCGGCTGTGAATTATTAGCTAGTCAAATTGACAACTTTAGCCTAAAACATGAACCTTATTATGTGGAATTATTTAGTAATGCAGTAAATAATTACTGAATATTGCGAACACAACTGTATTGTAGAGTACCGCGTATAAAACTACACAAATACTTCATTAACATTATTGTATTTTATTAATTATATCATTCATCTTGAAGCTTTCCTTTTAATATCATCTAACAAAAGAGACATATTAAAATATGAGAAAGTGAAAACTCGTAAACATGACTGTTTAATTAAACTGTTTCAAGTGACAAGAATTGTTCCATTAATATTCATACTATTTTTGTCATCAACTATATCTGTTCATGAATTTTGTGAATAATTTTCCGTTTTCCAATTAAACCAAGTAAAGTTTGTACAACTCATTTATTTTATGTTGAATGTTAGTTTCGGCTTTACATGGCTATATCACGATGATTAATGAAATCACCACCGCGCGGATTTTTTCAACTGATGTCACAAAACTTTCTGTTTCATTCAACGCCGCCATATTGGACATCGAACACTTCCTTACAGCAATCAACAGCAGTTCATATCAGTACAAGATTCGGTAAAACTTTACATGCTGTTTAGTGGCATAAACATTACCTTTCTCAAACGAAACGTATACAAAACCGTACTGCTCTTAAGTTTATTGATATATATTACTTTATCCACATCGTTGAAACGATAACAAGAAACCAATAGTCAAGTTTCTCTTCTTTTTTTTTCACCTAAGACAAATATAAGCACTTCACGTCGAATATGACGGAGTACAGTATAGACCACGTGATTTTTAGACGTCAGTGCAGAAACTCTTACCAGGGCCTCTAGCTGGTACACAGTCTGCACCTGCACAGTATTTGCTTGAACTACATTTATATGACTTAATATAAATCTCTTATCCTTGTGAGTTTGGTTACCATGAATGTATTGTTTCGAAACTTTATCATACTGAAACTGTGGAATAACCAGATGTAATTAACAACTGAAGACAGCATTATATAACAACCTTTGCATGTCTCTGATAAAATTATTATTTCGATAAAACGACCAGGCCAAAAATAAGGTACACATAGGGTAGACAAATAAAACCAGGACCAAAAAAAAAAAAATTGGCACAGATAGGACAGAGAAATAAAATGAGGTCACGAGCTGCTCAGTGGGAACAGTAAAGTGTGAATGTCCCGAATGTGACCTCAGTGTCAGTACTCTATATATAAAGATTTAAAGTAGAATACGTAGTAAAATGTGTGGTAGTGCGAGAGGTTTAGGTAACGCAGGGCCCAAACACTTGCAGGGATACGCCGTCTATTGTATATATATCGCAAATAACGACACAGGGTCCAAATAGTTTAGGAATACACCATATTTTATATTTAACACAAATTGCAAGTCTCATCTGTGGATTAAACTTAAAGGATGATGTAGGTGCACAAGCCACAATCTTAAACTTTTAAACCATTTTCTTTTCTTTTTTAGAAGACAAACGTGCCAAAGTAGCGCCAGTGACACGTGTGAAAGGAAAATCGAGACAGGTATTTTAAATATCTACAGTTAGTTGTCTGAATTGTTTGTTACGCTGATTGTTTGTTGTCTGAGCTGTACGTTACGTTGATTGGTAGTTGTCTGAACTGTTTGTTACTTTGGTTGTTTTGGACAGCTGTTTGATTTAATCGGTGGGTTTAAGAGCTTACAACTACAAAATCCTGGATTCGATTGCCCATGTGATCAAAATATAAACAACCTATTCTGTAACATTGCGCTCAAACAAACAAATAAGTTCTAGTAATACAAACAATATAATTTAATACATATTAAGATCTTTTGATATTCCATGAAATATATCATTAACATTGTAACACGTAGTATATCGAACCTTCTGGAAAACTTTCGTAGCTTCAGAAAGAGACAGTGATACAGTGAGCAATACAGAAAGAGATGGAGAGACCAGACCAGACCAGAGATACCAGTTAACTTATGTGAGAGATTGTGGAACAGATATTGCATTTGAACTTGTTTTCAAATTATCCCTTCACAAACCCATTAAACTATACACGATGAAAAGGAAAATTAAACCAACGACATTTCATAAACATACGACAACACCTAACTTTGGTGTAAATTGACTAATTTTCTTCGTAATCCATTTAACTTCACGTAAATAGCCCTAGCAATTGCTGGCTGGCAGGCTTAAATGCTAGATTTAACAATCTCATCGGTGGTGTTCGTGGAAAAATCTGAATAGTAAACTGAACTTAATTTCATTTGAGCTATTTTAATGTTTTTATTTTCCACGACTATAACCTGCACGCCACTCATTACGTTATTTCTTAAACAGAAAAATCTCATGAGTTAGAACAATCTCAAAAAAGAATTATCCCATTAAACTATACACGAACAAATTCAAATTATCCCTTCACAAACCCATTAAACTATACATGAACAAGTAGCGTACAGCATAAGCAACGTCCATAACTGAAGATGTTCGTATTAGCAGCGTACAGCATAAGCAACGTCCATATTATCGTAAGGCAACGAACACGACTGTAATCCTCAGAGTTAGGCCTTTTAAAAACAGGAAAAATAGAATCCGAAATAAATCGAGGAGATGTTTCAACCTACAAGTTCGAATGTTTTTTGTTTGGAAGTCTTACAAAATATTACGTGTCAGTTAGGTGTAGGGAAGCGCTTTTAGTTTGCATGAGCAACGTCAGTAATTAAAGATGTTCGTATTAGAAGATGTTCGTATTAGCAGCGTACACCATGAGCAACGTCCATAACTGAAGATGTTCGTATTAGCAGCGTACAGAATTACGGACGTTTCTCATGCTGTACGCTGCTAATACGAGCATCTTTAATTACACACGTTACTCATAGTGTACGCTGCTAATACGAGCACCTTTAATTATGGACGTTGTACATGCTGTACAATAAAACATTTTTTTTTTACTTATGGGTGTTTAACATGGCGACCCACAGATTACGAGTCGAGCGCCCTAACCACCTGGCTATGCCGGGCCCAGATTAAACATGAAGCGCAGTATATTATTCTATTTACTATTTATCACTAAGTTATACCGATTTCGGAGTATTCCACCCCTCATCAGTAGCTCTGGACAATAGCAAGTTGAAAAAATAAGAATAGATTAGGCATCACATTTAGTTGTTAGTATTATAAATGGCTTGTGTGATAAATTATTAGCATCAATGCTGCACATTTTTCAAACTGATATATCAATATAGGATTACTGTGTCTGTATAAGACATTTCAAAACACCATACATAAAATATATACTCCAACACTACGTGGCACCCAGTTTTGTTCGTCCAATTTGCTTACGTAAGGCTTGTCAACTTGCTAAATCCCTCTGTTTATCCTCCACGATGTCTTCTTTTCCACAGAGTGGTCCAGGATATGTTGTTTTCCCGATGAAAAAAATCCCTCTCCGTATATTTAGATGTTTTCTTTTCTGATATTTATTTCCCTTCGCACGTGATTTGAGAAAGTTTTGAACAAATATCATTTTACAGTTTCTGAGTAGGAATTCTTTTCACTACAGAGAAAATGAAAATTTACGCCTACTCATCCGTTATCTATAACAACTGTACTCTGCAGTTTTATCCCATGGCCGAAGAGAGGGCTTAACCTTCTGATAGCCCGTCAGGCCGATGGGCTGGGATGAAATGAGAGTGGGAAAAGTCCTCCGGTTTGCCCATGTCCAAGGTATCTGATGAGGGGCGGAATTTTCTGAAACCGATATAACTCAGTAACAAAAATGTAAATTGTGATAGGTTGGGCTACTTATGTATTTTTTTTAGTATTTTTAAACATCTTTTCTGTCTGAATAATTCGCAAGAATAAATTAGTAGCATCAATTACTTATCTTCTTCAAATTTATATACAAATATGGGATTTTTGTTAGAGTAAAAGGCTTATCATTACAACAGTTATATGTGTGACAGTTTCAATCCTAAACTGTAATGTACAAACTGTCGATCACGCTCAAGCTCCATTCAAATTCCCAGTGTTTTGTTCCCATGAAAACATACCTTGATGTTACTGGCTTCACTCAGAAAGTTGATAACGGTAGCTGGTCCTTTCACCACCCCTTGGCTCACTGGAGTACCTGAAACAAATACACGTGTGATGTTATGTTGCAGGTGAGGCGGTACACGTGTTAACAGAAGTACCGCGCAGAGATCACAACTTTGTTCAAACACAAGTCAATTATACCAATAATTCAGCTTAAAATCCGACAGTTTTGTTCAAAGAGGAGTATGCTCAAAGATATTGCAAGAATTAAACATAACTTTTATACGTACAACGTTTATATGTACAGATTTTCAGGTTTCAAATTTAACCTTTTCTTAGACTTGGATATCAGATATTTATTTCCTGAAATTTAATTAATTAAATTGAGAAAATCAAGCTAGCGATCATTTTCCATTCACCTTCTCTGTTTTATGCTGTATCATGCAGTTGTATATATATATATTGTTACGTCTCCGTTTCGTTAATTAACTTTCCGTAACTTCGTTCCGACGAAACTTGAGCGACACAAGTCCTTTCTTAATAAAACTGGTTTATTCTTTCCGATTATAACTTTACCGATACACTTATTTTCAACAGTCGCTCTATAACAAACGCTATAACCACGAACTTCAACAATACGTCTCTCTCTGACTGCAGTTTAATTACTCACTACCTACACACATTCTTATCCCGTCACGTTGTCACCCTCTTTTTATATACCAGACTACCATATATCTAGTAAATGCTAGAGCATTCGCCAAGGTACAGGATAGTTCTAGAAACGTGGCGTGACACTAGTCATGTGACCTCGCTGACGCAACAATATATATATAAATAACAGAAGCAAATATAAACTGGTTGCGATACATAATAAAAAATATATTTTAACATGTATTTTTAGTATATCAAATCATGCGAAGTACTTATAGATGCTATAATAGGGAAGAAAAGCAAGACACATTTAGAACATTCGATGACATATATATTACCTTTCATGCAAAGAAACGATCTGTCGGCATCTAGACGTTCAGTTTTTTTAATGTTCTCCTGAAAAAAAGTAGAAACGAATACTGAACATGACTAATAACTATATCACTGCACAACTGTTTATATGTCTGTACTATCCAGATTTACACTTGATCCGGAGAGTTTCTTCCCTCTTAACTGTGCAGCTCTATTGAAATCGAGCAGTCGCTGAATGCACGAAATATTCATGAAATATTTTAATAATTCAGATTGACAATATATCTGGAACCAAACGTTAACAACTATTTACTAAGCCTATTAACAAGAGACAAAAATGGCTAATAAAACTGAGCGTAACATGATAGTTATTTTTATTGCTATCGAGAATATATTTCTAGTAGAAAGTATAGCAGAACATTGAAGTTAACTCACTGGCCTAGGAACCCCTTTCATAATTTCTGGAAATCTCATGTGGTCCATTTTAGAATGTAAACGTTGTCGATGAAAAGCCCTAACAGAAAGAGGAGATGAATGATACATGTTGCCATCTTTAAAGTTTTGAGCTACAATTGAAATGATAAAATTAAGAAATCAAATTGCACGACTTTTTTTACGATTTTATGACATGAATGTATAATACCAGTATTCACAGTAATTGCAAGAACATCTCGAAGTAAAGAACAATCTTGATATATTTAAAACACTTTATATCTGTTTTATCCATGCCGATGACGCCTCTTGCTCCATACCAGGGCTCATCAAGCCGGTTGAGATATGACAGACATAATGGTTAGTTGTCGTGATGCTAGTTATATATCACTGATTACTTGAAAAAAAAAAAATGGTTTTAACAGAATCAGCTGGTGACGTCTAATTTTCATAAATTTTATTTAATTCGTTAATCATCAGAAATGTATTTATGAGGTTTATTAACATCAAGTTAATTATTCATTCTAACACCGATTTATTTATTCATTTTACCTTTCAGTAACTTTACTCATCGTTCAGAAACCGTTAAGCTAGTTCGTTAAGTGCAATGTTTACCATGCTTTCAGTAACGTTCCTATAGGTGCTCAACAACCTAAACCAATGTTTTTCTATTTGCCCAATCACGATATTTCAAATAACCTTGCTTGTGCTACGTCACTTACTTGGAAATAAGCTTTGGAGAACGATTCTTAAGGAGTTGTCCTATTTCGTCGTGGGTGAGGAAGAAAATAAGGCGTGGATCAGAAAGACGACCTTCGCTGGTCATCACTTCGCCAAGATAAACATATGCTTTACGATAAGCATCCACACATTTAATCAGGAGAGACTGGAGATTAAATGTACACATGTATATTTAGTAGAAACTGGAGGTAAAATGTATATTATCCAAGTCATCACAACATTCTATACATATACATTTTCAAGTACAAAATAAAGCATATTTATAATTTTAACTTCATACTGGATTTGCTTCATATCAACACAAATCTTTAAACTAAAAACTTTTTCGATATAAAAATTTGACTTACAATTAACTGATAATGAAAATTACACAGAAAACAATGTCCTAGGACGCATGATTGTGTCGAAACTAGTTTCTCTAACACCAGACTTCTGACAAGTTTTTGTTGTTTTTTTCGTTTACTGTGTTTTTTTGTTCATTAATTGTAATACACAGTATTGTGTTCTTTTATTATTATTATTATTAATCTTCTAGCTTCGGGAACAAGTTATTTAAACAGGAATACTGAGCCAACACTTTTTGTGGACTAGAATAACAGCGCCGCTGTAACCATTGTTTTAATATTTATTTACTCAAGAAATGTTAATGCATTCTTTTTGTACAGAAGTTGTATAAATGAAATGTAGGTTAAGAGTTCTTTGTGTTTGTTCAGCAGTGTTTGTTGTTGGTGGTAGAAAATGATTCACGTGAACTTACAGTTTTTGGGTTTACTGTTTTTCGTATTTAATGACAACATATGACACTTATAGATCTAAAGAGAATTGTACATCCTGTCTTCATTTATCTTAAAAATTAACTTAAGGTTTAGCTATTCAAAAACATATGATGTGTAAAAAGATTAACATCATATGACAGAAAGTTTTATATGGCCTCATGGATATGTAGCAGAAAGGCTATTATTCTCCAAATCATGCTTTGTCTAGCAAAGAAAAAATCTATGCATGTGAAATGTGTATAAGACTCGACTTTATTTATAACGTTCTTCTTAACATTCCAAGTTTTTGTTCAGGTTGTATTAGGATGACACTAAGTTAGACGTTCCAGGACAAAACAAAATATATTTTTGTGAGCTGTACATATCTGTTTCTTTACTCACAGTAACCAATCTATTTTCATATAAGCATTTGAAGAATCTATACTATTATTCTGCTTGTTTGTATGTTCAACCGTTACACTTTCTGACCGAGAACCTGCTGCATAAGCATGCGTAGTTAGAATGTTTCCCCCAAAAAAAACCGCGCATGCACATTATTCACTCGACGACAAACAGTCTGCCTGCGGCAGAGAGTTGCAAAGTTTGTTTGTTATGGATTTCGCGCAAAGCTACACGAG
>NW_013675013.1:10857-14334 GCF_000517525.1 Limulus polyphemus | reverse complement strand
ACACATTTCGCTGTCTACGATTACAATTCGTTTGTATTGTGCTAGAAATGTTATATTTAAAGAAGTACTGTTACGATAAAGATACTAATTTGTCCGGAAATGTTTTGCGGGTCTCTGCTAGTAAATCATAATAGTAATATTGACTAATTCATCCAAATAACTCTCCAGAGAAACTTTGTTCAGAATACACATTTTTCTATCATCACCACAAGTTTGAACTTGGGTAAAAAAAAAAAAAGAGCAAAAGGCTCTTTAAACCGGTTTTGTAGATTTCTGCTTATTGTCAGAAGCAGGAAATGTTGATCAAGGACTAATCAAAGAGCAAAACCAAGCGTGTAGTTGTGGTGAATTCTAGTCTAGTTGCATGACGACATGTCTCAAAATTACAACATAGTATATGCAAGCTGGTGGAGTTTGATGGTAAGCTCCGGGTCTATGTGTATGATGGCATGTTTCTACTTTAGAATAAAGTTTCTAAGCTCTATCAAATGGTGGTGAACTGCAGTTCACACGGATAGACAGTATGAGCTAAAATTTTCTGTTTGTTTGTTTGTTATGCATTTCGCGCAAAGCTACACGAGGGCTATCTGCGCTAGCCGTCCCTACTTTTGCAGTGTAAGACTAGAGAGAAGGCACCTAGTCATCACCGCCAACTCTTGGGCTACTCTTTTACCAACGAATAGTGGGATTGACCGTCACTTATAACGCCCCCACGGCTGAAAGGGCGAGCATGTTCGGTGTGACGGCGATTCGAACCCGCGACCCGCAGATTGCGAGTCGAGCGCCCTAACCACCTGGCCAAAATTTTCTGCCAGGTTATTATTATAATAATTGTGATTCTGTTGTTTCACATGTTCCTTATATGCGTTAAGCGTCCTTCACTGGTATTAAGATTCGTATTAACAAGTGGCTTGTCGCAATGCCAAAAAAGCGAATTTATATAAATTTATAAAGATATTTTAACGCCTTCACCTAATAAATTGTTGTATGAAAGTCAGTTTTTAACACTGATTATTGATATCGAAAATTACATAGAATTTTTGAAAAATAAAATTGGCTTGGACGTCAAGAATATCCTAAAGCCTTCGGGTGAATATACTTCAAATTAAACTATCATAACAAACATTGCTTTGTAAAACAAAACAATGAAATTATGAAAACCTCGAGAGATTCTTGAAATGGTACAAAAAAAAGCCTCTTCAGCAGTTCCTTTGAGAATTCCATAAAGTAGCTTGGTCTTTTCTTAGTACGACTTTTAACTTTAGATCCTCTACCAAACTGTTGTATTTACTCAAAAACGGTGATCCTATGAAAATGACATGGATAATTATTTGATTTTTTAATAGGAATACTTGTCATTTTTTTATTATTATTGGAGCAGCGTGAGACGGGTTTGGTCCATTAACAACAATCTGATATTTTTCTGTTGCATTTTCTCCATCCAACTGTCGCCATTCGTCAAACACCATAGACTCTAAAACGAATTCACACGAATGCTTGATACAAGTGACTGAAATTGCTTGTTGGATCATCTAAATGTCGTAATAGAAATTATTGTTTGTTTGTTTTTGAACTTCGTCCAAAGCTACACGAGGGCTATCTGCGCTAGCCGTCCTTAATTTAGCAGTGCAAGACTAGAGGGAAGGCAGCTAGTCATCACCACCCACCGCCAACTCTTGGGCTACTCTTTTACCAACGAATAGTGGGATTGACCGTCACATTATAACGCCCCCACGGCTGAAAGGGCGAGCATGTTTGGTGTGATGGTGATTCGAACCCGTGACCCCTCAGATTGCGAGTCAAGCGCCCTAACCACCTGACCATGCCGGGCCAATAGAAATGATTCTTCGAGCCAAGGAATTATTTCAACAGATCATTTGGGTCAGATGCTTTCAAGCTGGGTTGGTGAACAACGTCGACTTGTATTTTCAAGTTTCTTGAGAAATATTTTACGCTTCTCTAACATCTTTATCACAGATATTTTCTAATGACCCGATAAGAGTTGATCTAGTTGCTTTGATGAAGTCTTGACATTTTCTGGCACATCCTGAGGCTCAATCAGTTTGATAGTCAGACTTAGCAGATCTAGAATTAGATATGTAGGATTGATGACAGTTGTGACATCTCGGCTAAATACATTGCCCTTCATTCTTTAATATCGACTGAACAATTGATTGCGATCTTTCTAACGTTCCCATAAGTCTGGCTTAAAAGGCTGTCAGTATCAGTTTCGTGGTCTTCAATGATGGGCAGTTTGCAGATCTCCTTTTGTCATCCAATGTATCTCGTTCATGGTGGTAAAGAAGCCAATGGCGTATTACTTTCTTTGGTGCTCTACAAAAGAGTTCATACTTTTTATGATCTCGGAGGGTTTCAGACATCATTCTCAATATTTCAATCGTCTTGGTAAACTTATCACATCACTCATGAGGTAGTAGATGAACATCCTGAACAATATTACACCATACTGCGAGTAGATGTCGGCAAATCCTAACAGAGTCAATAAGAAGCGAATATTTAAAGTTTTACCAACTATCTGTTTTGACTTACCAGCACTCTTTTTCTTGGACGCATCAGTGGGATTTGGAGCTGTTTAAAACTTGACAAGGCCCTTAAAATGCAACTTCCATACTTCTGATGCTTCCAAAAGATTTTTGTGATTCTTGACTCAGAACAAGTATTCTTATCACTGACAAGACACGTGTCGTTGCGTCTATGTGGTGTTAAGTCAGTTGGATTTTCCTGGAATGCGTATTTTTGATGATGCTTGTAATTTTTCATTCTCCTTAAGATCGCACTTTTACATATATGTAACCCGACATGCTTTACCTTTATATGTCATGTTAACAACTGGCTTTGCTTTGTTATTACTAGACATTTTAAGATTTCTTGAAGGACATCGTGCATTTTTTAAAAAAAGGAAAATTGTGAAACTTTTTTGAAAGCATATCTGTCGACGCCTCATCTGTGGGGCCTGAGACCACTCGAATTTCCTCCTTCTGATTTCATCAGCTAACAAATTGTTTTGACCTCTTTTCCATTCAACAGAAAACAATACTTCGACAAAGTCAATTTCGACTGATGATGTTAACGACTCGATTCTTGAAATGGATTGGCATCAAAATTGATAGAGAAAAGTTCAAATATTTATGGAAGGTCTTGCTTGCAATTCAAGGAAGACTTTCAAGATTTTATGGCTGTAGTGTGCGACTGATTCGAGACAGAATTCAACCTTCACCTTCAATCTGTTATCATGATACGGCTCAAAATATTTGGCCTATGAATAGCTAGGCTCCTAGTTAGCTAGTGCAGGGCCTCAAATATATTTATGAAATAAAACAGGGGTCCAGCTATAAAAGCTAAGACTGAATACAGGTTTCCATCACAATTGTATTTCACAACTGCATAGATTGTTTGTTTTTGAATTTTGCGCAAAGCTACACGAGGGCTATCTGCGCTAGCCGTCCCTAATTTAGC
>NW_013675013.1:8340-10773 GCF_000517525.1 Limulus polyphemus | reverse complement strand
ATTGACCGTCACATAATAACGCCCCCACGGCTGAAAGGGCGAGCATATTTGGTGTGACAGGGATTCGAACCCGCGACCCTCAGATTGTGAGTCGAGTGCCTTAACCACCTGGCCATGCCGGGCCACCAAAATAAAGAAAAACATACAAGTTTTATCGATATACTACGGCTTATAATTTCCAAGCCAAACACTGACATCATTTTTTTGACACACAGGTCTCACTACGATTGACTGTCACAGATTTCCATCACAATTGTATTTCACAACTGCATAGAAGCTGCTGGAATTCATAAGGAATTAGGAGTGAAACAATTGTAGCAAGAAACGTATACGACTTTGTTTGGCGAGAAGATAAGATATAAGAGCTGAACAGCCTAAACCGTTTGAAACGAAACTTATCATGAAAGAGATTATTGTAAAAACTTGGTTTTATACACAAAATGAAATATAGTCCTAAAACTGCTTTGACTTCTATATAACTATCATACATACAAGAATCCTAATCAATTTCAATCTTTATATGTAAATTGAAATCTTATTTGATTTTATTATATGAGAGAGCTGATTTTCAATTCTGGTTTCACCACCTATCCCATTGATAATCTATTTGAAAATTAAATTCGTCTGTTATATATATTTAGATTAGTTTTAAACAACTAGAGAAATTCTCTTACCTATTAAATAAATAAATTCAATTATATTTGTCAATTTTCTATAATATTGTCAGGTTTCTAAAGGGCCACGGTTGTTTACAGTAGGTGTCTGTAACTTGTCACTGATAAATTTCAACAATAAGTGGACAGCACACAATACACTCGTTTCAAAATAATATATTAGAAACAAGTCAAACGTATGTACAAAAATTCGTTTCACTATTTGTATCCAGAGCTTTGAATAATTGTCTCTTTTTCGTCCAAGTCCACAGAGGTGGGTTAAATTATTTTAGAACAACCTTTGACAAGACAAATTATTCTCTTCTACTCTGTTATTACAATACAGTCAGTGATAAATTCACTAACGCTATCCAGAGCTTGAAATAATTCTATTTTACCTTTAAAGCTCACACAGACTGGTTCAGTTACTTTAGAAACCAATTGACAAGACGAATTATTCTTTTCTGCTCTGTTATTACAATACAATCTACAGTTATTACACTTTAAAAAGACGCCACTATACACACTATATGGCTAAACTCACGATCACCCAGTCTAACTTTACTTTTTCACTTTTACTTTCACTAAATTACTTATTTGTTCTAACTTGGTCGCCCGACTGAGGCCTAAAACTTTCTAGAAACTGCTAGACGTTATGATGTAACAATGTTCGCTTACAGCAACGAGAAAAATTCAAAAGGCTCGAGTAATATGACGTAAATTCACAACAATTGAACTACACAACAAATGATTCGTAAACAGTTACGTAAGCAAACTTGCCATAACTATAGCTTCTAAAAATAACTTAGTTTAAAGCTCACACAATATAATCTAAATATTACTCTTGTATTAAACTTAAAATGAAAGTTTGTGTATATCTAACAAATATCATATTCGTTTGTTTCATATATTTTAGTTATTTGACTTCTTGGAATGAAAGGGATCTGAACATACATATGAATTAGACAATGAAAGCCTAGACTAGACTTCAGAATAAGGTAAGCAAACCTCCAATTTTTCAACGTTTTTTATTGCAAATTTGTCATATTACTCATTCTAAATAGAAAGTATCATAAAGGAAGTTTTGATAACAATGAAATCCACTTTAGAGCCACAAGTCATGTTCTTGTCAGATTCTTCATCTAGAGTTAGCCTATAGTAAGCCTAACTGATGGCTAGCGGTAAGTATCCATCAGATCTAAACTAATTTTACAAATTGCACAATCAGGATATTTATTATCATTGAACATTGACATACTTTACAGTTTGTCGACAACACATATAAATGGTTTAAAATTAATAAATGAGTTTCAAAACTGTGGTATTAAACAATATTTTCCCCTACTTAACAGGTTAGAAGTTTTATACGATCAAGGAAAGTTTAAAAATTTATAACTAACAATAAATTAAATTAATATTTCTCTTGAAGGATTCTCTGTTTCTTCAACAATTTTGTAAAATAACTCTTTATACTTTTTATAAATTGTGGATAAATTTTGTTATAGCTACAAACTTTCTGGAAGCTATATTCCCACGTCCCAATACTTTTATCACAGCTAGAAACTTTCTGGAAGCTATATTCCCACGTTCCAATACTTTTGTTACAGTTAGAAACTTTCTGGAAGCTATATTCTCACGTTCCAATACTTTTGTCACAGTTAGAAACTTTCTGGAAGCTATATTCCCACGTTCCAATACTTTTGTCACAGTTAGAAACTTTCTGGAAGCTATATTCCCACGTTCCAATACTTTTGTCACAGTTAGAAACTTTCTGGAAGCT
>NW_013675013.1:0-7709 GCF_000517525.1 Limulus polyphemus | reverse complement strand
ACAGAAGATTGACATTCTTATGGTGCGATGATAAATCCCTGTATTTCTCTAACGTTTGTTGCCTTACCATAAATCACAGAAGATTGACATTCTTATGGTGCGATGATAAATCCCTGTATTTCTCTAACGTTTGTTGCCTTACCATAAATCACAGAAGATTGACATTCTTATGGTGTGATAATAAATCCCTGTATTTCTCTGATATTATTTTTTGTTACCACAAATAACACTAGATTGACAATGGTGTTGGTGCAATGAAAAATACATTGTATTTTCAAAATTCCCCTTTTTCAATATTTTTGGTATTTTAAAAATTCAATTAACTGATAATGTTCTTGTTACGATGAAAATAACATAGTTTAAAATTTAAGGCAATGCTCTTTGTGTAGTAAAAAATTCCAGAATTATTTCTCATACTAGTTGCGACCCTCAAAACATTTGCGGTAGTTTTCATGCCTGAATTTGTCTTATTATATCATTTTACGCACAGCATTCAAGCTACGTTTTTTTGCAGGAATTATGTGTTAGATTGATAAATCCTGGTCTATTTGAAAAACTTTTACGTGGTCAAACAAACAAACTCACGTAGACGTAACTTCATTTAATAAAACTACACGTAAAGTAAACAATAAAGTATAGTAATGGTATTTATAATAGTGAACAGAGTATGAAACAGTTTGAACGTTCAGTGTATGACACGGTTTTAGGAGTTGAAACCAAATAATTCACAAAAACTAAGAATATAACCCGTAGTAAAGAAAAAAAGTAGCTAAAAGGTGTTTATGACAGTCTATAAAACGAACGGAAGCTAGATTATTGCAAAGTAAAGTACGTGTAAAGTTGTAATGAAGGGAAACTTAGCTGAATATACAGAAATGTCTCAATGCGTGTTTACAAAGTGATGAGCATATGTTTTTCAACGAACTGCAAATGCATATTTTAGACCTAAATAAGTCGAGAAAGCCGATTGAAATTGTATCTAATGGCATGCTCATTTTGTTTATCAACTTATATGCAGTTTCAGTGTTATATGTGTGAAATACTTTGCAAATAAAAAACTAAAGTTGAAATCGAAGCTAGTCGCCACTTCGTGGTGACAATGATATTGTGACATCGTGTAGCACGCTCGTTGCATTATAAAGTCTGATTAAGCAAATTACAGGTAAGGTGATTCTGAAAAAACAAAAGCAATCTGGATTCCTCAGACAAAGGCCTTCATAACGACATGAGATTTTATGGAGAAGGCAAATGTATTATTTATACAGATAGTTCCTCATCATATGTTTATGAAATTTCTAGATGGAGTTCATGTTCTTTGGATGAGGTTGCCAACTTGATAACTTGTTAACATGGTTGTTTTAATATTACATGCCTGAAAGTAAAGTTTAGGTTTTTATGTACAAAATTTTTGCTAAAGCTTTAGATCACTTCTCCTCGTGATCATAATTAACCCATAAAAATATTATCAGACTATTCTAATTTATTTCCTGCAAGATTTCGAGTTTTATTGAAACATCGGGCCCATTGCTCACAAGATCAAACTTCCTGTACTAATATTTTCGGGTCTTTCTCCTTTGAACGGGAAATTACCTGTAAGGTGTTCACTTACGACTTCGAATCTATTCCTCATAGGATGAGAACCTACCTGCATGTTGTTTTCTTGAAGTTTCGGATCCATTTTTCGTAAGATCACAACTTACCTTCAAGGTGTTTACTAAAAGTTTTGGATCCATTCCCCAAGTGATGGCATAAAGGTCGAACTGCAATGGAAAGCGAAGTTTATATGTTACAAAAATAGATAATTGTAGATATTCTTAATTGTGAAACGTTTGAATGAAAATTTAAAAGACCCTTGAATGCAAATAAAAACCATTGGCCAATGATTGAATTTTGAAGATTTTATAAGTGAGATAAAAATAATTGTATTTCTGTTTGGTTTTAAAATCGTTACTCACGTCCATATATTTATAACTACAAGTCTGAAACTAAAAGTTCAACCTATTCACAATTATGTTTTAGTCGACATTATTTGCATACAATAAATATTAAAACATTAAAAGAGTTTTTCATTTTTACTAGACTATTTTCATATCTTACACAGAAATGATTGGCCATATTAAACGTGTGGTAATGAAGGTCTATGTTGACAAAAAGAAAAACAAGAGTTGGAGAGATAAAGTCAAGTCAGAGACCACTACGTTAAAGTATAGATTTCCTTAACCAAATGGGAACCAAGCAGTCAGCAGCATCCACCAGCTACACTTGACGAAATAATGGAACTGACTGTCACTTTTATAACAGCTGCAAGTTAAGCGTGTTCAGCAACATAGTATGAACCATTTGATCTGCGAATTAATTCCAGTGTGAGAATTATTGGAAAAGTTGTATTCAAAACGTCTGTGATAGCCAGCTTCTTTGTTACATTTAACATTCAATGTGGCATATGAAACATTTATTTCAAACTTGTAAAACATATTTTAAGCCTTCCTGATAGGGCAATAACCAGCGAGGTCTAAATGTATGTTGGGAAAGCTTAACTATGTAGAAACTATGGCAGAATATTTTACCAGTAATAATTGTTTACTGTATTACATAATACAGTGTCATGCAAAAGTCTTTACCCCCTTGTGCTGGTAATACATTTTAGGTATTTTCTCGCGAAAGACATAACTCAAATGGCCAAAACTATTTATTATATTAATCTCAGACCAGTTTCTATAGATTACAAAGAAAAAAAGGTGCATTGTTACCCAATTTAGTGAAAAAAAAAACACAACAAATCTTGAAAACATGTTGAAAAAGTCTTCACCCCCTCAGCTTTTACCATCATTGATTTAACTTTACGTCACTACCCTGCTAAAGTAAATACAAGTGGCTCTGTACAACTCTATCAGACAACAAAGTATGTGATAGAGACAAATGAAAAAAATACTTTACGTCATATAGAGCCATCAGCATTGATTTAAGCAGAGTATTTTGAAAGTTAAAGTTTGGTTTACTGTTACATATTGAGAATGATAAGAAAAGAACTCTCTACAGACATAAGAGAGAAGATTGTTCAGAAGCACAATTCCGGAGAAGGCTATAAATCAATTTCAAAGATTCTTAATTTGTCATCAAGTACTGTAAAATCGGTTGTGAAGAAATGAAAAGTGTGACACACTTCCTTTACTTTGACAAGATCAGGTCGCCCAAAAAGATGTGCGATTGAACAAGCAGAAAAATCGTCAGAGCAGCGACTGTCAAGCCAACGGTGACACTGAAGGAGCTGCAGACTTCAATAGCAGCAACTGGAGTTACTGTACACACCTTGACAATATCTCTTACCTTACTCAAAAAAGTCTTGTATAGTAGGATGGCATAAAAGAAACCACTACTGACGAAGATGCATCCTAGATCACGAATGGACCACGCCCATAAACATTTCAATAACCATACAACAATGTGGCAGAAAGTTCTAGGGTCCGATGATACCAAAATATAAATTTTGGGGTTAAATGACAAACGGTATGATTAGTGGAAACCCAACACTGCTCATGACCCGGTAAATACAATCCCAATTGCCATGCATGGTGGTGGTTCCATAATTCTGCTTTTCTGCATCTGGAACTGGAGAACTTGTACGCATTAAAGGGATCATGGACAATGCAAAATATACACAGATGTTGGAGGTAAACCTGAAGAAGTCAGCTGAAAACTAAAACTCGGTCGAAGGTTTACATTTCAACAGGACAATGATCCCAAACACAGACGAAAAACAACCCAAGAACGGTTTCGGAGAAACAAAATTAAATACTAAGTGAACCCTGAGGGTATGCACTTAGGTATTATTACTTATCCACGTGCGTGCGCGCATGCACGTGTGCATCTTTTTAATGAGGCAAGCTAGCAAAAAAACCAGCATATAGAAAAGCAAATACGTTTTAGTACCAATGTCTTCCAACAATGGCTTTCATGTCATGTCGCTTAGCAACAAAATTATAACCTAATATTGTCGTTAATCTATGTATTCAAAGTATAAAATGAAATGTATAAACAATAAAACTGGATAAATATTTGTTGATTTCTTAATTTAATCTCCTTTGACTTAAGAGGTTGTTTTTTTTTAATAAAACACTGATGATATAACAGAAAAAATCCTTAATTCAGAAACGACTTAAGTTTAAAATTGGATTGAAATTTTTACTTTCATGATGAATTTTATGTACTTGGCTCTAAGCTAGGTTGTCTCACATTATGTCTTTACTTTAAGCATATATATTAATTTCTTTAAATCGTACCAACATTCACTACACTTACAAGGTTTCATGGCCCCTTGCACCCCTGTCACTAAAATCGTAATGGGCAGATAGTAATTAAACTATTCTATCTGGGTAAATGCATTTTGGTTTTTATGAATCCTCTTATTTCAAGAAATCAAGCGTGACGTGACACGATATATACTGGCTTTTATCTAAAATATATCAACCTAATGAACCTAGCGGAAGCAAAGCCCGGTACTTTCACTTAATTAATTAATTAATAAATCCAATATTTTATGTCGCTTCACACGTGGCAGATGAAGGAATTCACGTCATCATATTTCATTATGGCGGCCCTACAACAAAGTATGGAAAACATGTCAAGGTAATGCATGATATTTACTGAAATAAACCTTAACTTCACGTAATCTGCCCAGCACTACAGTGAACAAACGGTATTTTCATTTAGTTATCTGTTTTTGTGCATCACATGTCAGCATAATCCCAGTTCTGAACAGTTGCCTCACGGATCTGCTGGTAGTGTGACTTTTGTGGGTATAAATGTTCTCAGCATATCTGGAAGCCAGGACTATGATTCTCCAGTTGCCCAGTATTCCATAGACCCTCTTCATTGCTTCAACCTCTGTTAATATGGGTACAACCTTTATGTTTTCACTGCTCCATGCTAACCGTGTAGACGTTTTTATTTATTGTATGCTACGTCATAGTACCTTATGTCTTCCCTGCTCGAAGGATCTTGTACTTCCCATGCTAACCGTGTAGAAGTTTGTTTTATGCTACGTCATAGCAACAGTTCACTATCAAAGTTTATAGAGACCAAAACCTCCGTGGAGCAGACATTTGAAATTTCTCCCAAATCAACTTCTCCATATTTTAGGACGTTCTCCAAAAGTATCAGTTTACTACAAGACGTTTCTGGTATTGTTCATGATAGATAACATGTTCAGTATTACCTGCAGGCATTTAAGTTATATTTCCTCCCACAATATTAAATAATGCTTATAATTTACTTACCAATAATTCATGTGTTTGGCTGTAAAAACATCTACCCCATATACGACATACAGAATACAAGTATAATGATGGGATAAAATTTATTTATATTTCAATAGATTGTTTGGACAATAAGTATGCAATTTACACTGACATTCTCATAAGACCACCTATAATGTACAAAATGCACTAGAAATGTAAAATTTACACCATAAAAGTCGTGAGTCGACCCTCAAGAGCCCAATTTTTAATACTGCCTTTTAAATGAAAATATTAAATTGATAAATCAGTGAATGCCCTTTATCTTATAGGGCCCGAGATGGCCAGGTGGTTAGGGCACTTGACTCGCAATCTGAGGGTTGAGGCTTCGAATCCTCGTCCCAACATGCTTAACTTTTCAGCCGTGGGGACGTTATAAAGTGACGGTCAATCCCACTATTCGTTGGTAAAAGAGTACCTAACAGTTGGCGGTGGGTGGTGATGATTAGCTGCCTTCCCTCTAGTCTTTCACTACTAAATTAGGGAAGGTTAGCGCAAATAGGCCTGGTGTAGCTTTGCGCGAAATTTAAAACAAACAAACCTTCATCTTATGGTTGATGGCCCACTAAGATTGTGCCTACTCAGGCCACAATATCGAATAAGAAAATTAGCTAAAATAATAGCTTAGGTACGATGGAATGGAAAACAGGAAAGTGGAAAAAGTTATTCCGCGAAAACTGGCTAAAGTTAAACAGATGTCTTAATGTTCACAACGTTTCTTAACATTAGACATTTTTCGTGGTACAAATTTTTCATTTTTTTCCATTATCCAATAAATTTACTTACCTCTTTAAGACATCTGTGGCCATGTTTTTCAAGAAATTCTCGGAACTTGACTCCTGCATCACAACCTGTTTGTTGTAACCACTGTAAGGCCTCCTGAAAAGACACATTTGCATTGCATTATAATTATTGAAAAGTACTATTAAAATAAGCCTACATTTGAGACTTACTATGAAGACATAGTTTATAAGTTTATATTACAACTACAAAAAAACAATTGATACTGTTACTCTTTAAGGCCTCTTAATACATATATGAGCAAATTCAATCACATTACTACAAAAATATTAGGACAATACTTGCACATCTGGAAGTGACGGGATAGCAGGGCATAGAGCTGAAAGTGGCCAGCAACTTCTACATACAGCCATTTGAAGTCAAAGAGACATGAAAGGAGGAGGATATGAGACTTCATAGAGGAATGTTAATACAAGAAGTGTTACTAGAACAAAACATTTCAGCTTAGGCCTAATCATACCCAAACCAACTGTAGGCTATATATATTGAACAACAGAATACCAAAATGACTTCCTAATGTGAAACACTGCGTAAATAATCACCTCTTAGCTCATAAAGTGGAAATATCCTGAACAATGAAAAACCACAGTCCGTGCTAGTGTGAAATATATTCTTCTGAAAATATAATGTGCTATATTATAAATGACATAGAATCGAATCTAGTTATCCACAGCACAATGAAGTGAAGTCAGATGAAAGTATGTTTTCCAATGGACGTAGCCGTCATACCTAAACTTTGTGATTATCTTATTTGTCGATCGTGTGTCGTCTTACTTCACTCTCCATCGTCGAGGTGAATTCGGGCGCCGTCTCATCTCTGAACCTCATCTATTCTACTCTTCTGACGCAATATTACATAACACATCATAGCTTACCAACCAAACACTCAACAACCTCTATCAACTATTCTTGTGGGTTAAATAAATTAATTATTGCGAGCATGGCGAAGAAAAGTACACAAATACCTGAACAACCCAGTTGAGGAAGTTGCTTTCCCTTAAAAACTACATCCCTGTCACGGACGTCACAATCTCCTAGAGCATGGCGAAGAGGAGTACACAAATACCCGAACACCCCAGTTGGGGAAGTTGCTTTCCCTTAAAAACAACATCCCTGTCACGGACGTCACAATCTCCTAGAGTATGGCGAAGAGGAGTACACAAATACCTGAACAACCCAGTTGAGGAAGTTGCTTTCCCTTAAAAACAACATCCCTGTCACGTACAATCTCCTAGAGCATGGCGAAGAGGAGTACACAATTACCCGAACAACCCAGTTGGGGAAGTTGCTTTCCCTTAAAAACTACTTCCCTGTCACGGACGTCACAATCTCCTAGAGTATGGTGAAGAGGAGTACACAAATACCCGAACACCCCTGTTGGGGAAGTTGCTTTCCCTTAAAAACTACATCCCTGTCACGGACAAAAAACTATGTCACAATCTCCTAGAGCGTGGCGAAGAGGAGTACACAAATACCTGAACACCCCAGTTGGGGAAATTGCTTTCCCTTAAAAACTTCATCCCTGTCACGGACAAAAAACTATGTCACAATCTCCTAGAGCATGGCGAAGAAGAGTACACAAATACCCGAACAACCCAGTTGGGGAAGTTGCTT